>NC_086454.1:345673558-345973558 GCF_028390025.1 Pseudophryne corroboree | reverse complement strand
CACGACTAGTGTTCCCATGTCTATGAAATGTGCGTGCGCTATAGAGAGAACGTCGGCTGCAACTTACCGCAGCACAGCGTTCACTGAAGCTTGTCACAATGCATACGCCCATACCAACGCATCACGGCAAAAATGAGGCTGGCTACATCTGTTTCTATCTAGCTCACATTCCTCGTAGTTAATGTTGGTGTGCACATCAGGTAGACACTGGCGTAACGTGTATAATGCTCTCTACTGTGTGACGTAATGTGTATAAGGCTCTCTACTGTGTGACATAACGTGTATAAGGATCTCTACTGTGTGGCGTAACGTGTATAATGCTCTCTACTGTGTGGCGTAACGTGTATAATGCTCTCTACTGTGTGACATAACGTGTATAAGGATCTCTACTGTGTGGCGTAACGTGTATAATGCTCTCTACTGTGTGACGTAATGTGTATAAGCCTCTCTACTGTGTGACATAACGTGTATAAGGATCTCTACTGTGTGGCGTAACGTGTATAATGCTCTCTACTGTGTGACGTAACGTGTATAAGCCTCTCTACTGTGTGACATAACGTGTATAAGCCTCTCTACTGTGTGGCGTAACGTGTATAATGCTCTCTACTGTGTGGCGTAACGTGTATAATGCTCTCTACTGTGTGACATAACGTGTATAAGCCTCTCTACTGTGTGACGTAACGTGTATAATGCTCTCTACTGTGTGACGTAACGTGTATAAGCCTCTCTACTGTGTGGCGTAACGTGTATAATGCTCTCTACTGTGTGGCGTAACGTGTATAATGCTCTCTACTGTGTGACATAACGTGTATAAGGATCTCTACTGTGTGGCGTAACATGTATAAGGCTCTCTACTGTGTGACGTACCGTGTATAAGGCTCTCTACTGTGTGACGTAACGTGTATAATACTCTCTACTGTGTGGTGTAACGTGTATAAGGATCTCTACTGTGTGGCGTAACATGTATAAGGCTCTCTACTGTGTGACGTACCGTGTATAAGCCTCTCTACTGTGTGGCGTAACGTGTATAATGCTCTCTACTGTGTGACGTAACGTGTATAAGCCTCTCTACTGTGTGACATAACGTGTATAAGCCTCTCTACTGTGTGGCGTAACGTGTATAATGCTCTCTACTGTGTGGCGTAACGTGTATAATGCTCTCTACTGTGTGACATAACGTGTATAAGGATCTCTACTGTGTGGCGTAACATGTATAAGGCTCTCTACTGTGTGACGTACCGTGTATAAGCCTCTCTACTGTGTGACATAACGTGTATAATACTCTCTACTGTGTGGCGTAACGTGTATAAGGATCTCTACTGTGTGGCGTAACATGTATAAGGCTCTCTACTGTGTGACGTACCGTGTATAAGCCTCTCTACTGTGTGACGTAACGTGTATAATGCTCTCTACTGTCTGGCGTAACGTGTATAATGCTCTCTACTGTGTGACATAACATGTATAAGGCTTCTACTGTGTGATGTACCGTGTACAAGGATCACTACTGTGTGATGTACCATGTATAAGGATCTCTACTGTGTGGCGCAACGTGACTTTAGAGTACTATTGTATGGCGACACCCTACTGAGTGAGACAAACAACAAATAACACTAATAAAAAAAACACAAAACACACTACTCCACTACCACTACACACCACACACACACACACACACACACACACACACACACACACACTCACAAAAAAACAATGACAATAGACTGAAAATAACAAACACAAACACTAAAAATGACACAAACTTTAAAGAAACTACACAATTATCACAAGACTACTTACACACACAATACAGAACTCAACAATCGCAAGGAAACTCCAAAACCGACCAACAAATCACCAACTCCAAAACACCAACCTCTCCACTAGCTAAACCCACGAGGTGCGGCTGGTTGGGGGCGTTTTTATACTAATGAGCACAGACACTCCTCCATGACAAACACAACCAATCACGGACGAGTGACGAAAACGAAAGTTAGAAAATAACGCGGCCGGGAAGGCACAAAAACACTGCCGTGAAAAATTTAAATACGAATCCGTAAAATACCACCAAAATATGACCGCAAATACAAGATTCGGCTGTGTTCACATTGAAAAAAATACGAATAACATCGACATCGAAGAATACGAAAACACAAAATACGAAAGCTTAGTAAATGAGTCGTAAAAAAATGAAAAAGTTGCAAATTAACACTACCGATGTCAGTCATGTTTAATCTTCAACCAAATTCTGAACATTACGAATTTTAGTAAATATACCCCAATGTGTGGAAAAATGAGTTTTATGGTAAGAACTTACCTTTGTTAAAACTCTTTCTGCGAGGTACACTGGGCTCCACAAGGAATGGACAATGGGGTGTACAGTAGGATCTTGATCCGAGGCACCAACAGGCTCAAAGCTTTGACTGTTCCCAGAATGCATAGCGCCGCCTCGTATATATCACCCCGCCTCCCTGCACAGGATCTCAGTTTTTAGTTAACCAGCCCAATGCAGTAGCAGGAAAAGAGACGACAACGGTTAGTAGCCACAACACCGCATTCTCACGACAGGAGAAAGTGTCAGCGGCTAATGCCATACCAACCCAAAGAAGCTAAGTACGTCAGGGTGGGCGCCTTGTGGAGCCCAGTGTACCTCGCAGAAAGAGTTTTAACAAAGGTAAGATCTTACGATAAAACTTGTTTTCTGCTGTGGGGTATACTGGGCTCCACAAGGAATGGACAATGGGGATGTCCTAAAGCAGTTCCTTATGGGAGGGGACGCACTGTAGCGGGCACAAGAACCCGGCGTCCAAAGGAAGCAACCTGGGAAGCGGCAGTATCGAAGGCATAGAACCTTATGAACGTGTTCACAGAGGACCACGTAGCCGCCTTGCACAATTGTTCAAGGGTCACACCACGTTGGGCCGCCCAAGAAGGTCCAACAGACCGAGTAGAATGGGCCTTAATGTGATCAGGAGCAGGGAGACCAGCCTTCACATAAGCATGTGCAATCACCATTCTAATCCATCTGGCCAGAGTTTGCTTGTGAGCAGGCCAGCCACGTTTGTGAAATCCAAACACAACAAAAAGAGAATCAGATTTCCTAATAGGAGCAGTTCTCTTCACATAGATACGGAGAGCTCGTACCACATCCAAAGACCGCTGTTTGGGGGACAGATCAGGAGAAACAAGTGCCGGAACTACAATCTCCTGGTTAAGGTGGAATGAAGAAACCACCTTAGGTAGATAGCCGGGACGAGTCCTAAGAACCGCCCGGTCACGGTGAAAAATCAGATATGGGGAGCTACAGGACAAAGCACCCAAATCCGACACACGTCTAGCTGAAGCAATAGCCAGCAGAAACACCACCTTAAGGGAAAGCCACTTAAGGTCAGCTGAACCAAGAGGTTCAAATGGAGACTCTTGTAACGCCTCCAAAACCACCGACAAGTCCCAAGGAGCCACAGGCGGGACATAGGGAGGCTGGATACGCAACACGCCCTTAGTAAAGGTATGCACATCAGGTAAGGTCGCAATTTTTCTCTGAAACCACACCGACAAGGCAGATATTTGAACCTTGAGGGAGGCCTTGCAGGTCTGAGAACCAGTGCCGTCTGGGCCACGCTGGAGCTATGATAAGCAGAATTCCTTTTTCTTGCTTGAACTTCCGAATTACCCTGGGCAGGAGTGACACCGGTGGGAACACGTATGGCAGCCGAAACCTCCACGGTACCGCCAGCGCATCCACGAATGCTGCTTGGGGATCCCTTGTCCTTGCTCCAAAGACCGGAACCTTGTGATTGTGTCGAGACGCCATCAGATCTACGTCTGGAAGGCCCCACCTTTCCACTAGGAGTTGAAACACTTCTGGATGGAGGCCACCTGCTGTAGTTACCCAGCAACCAGGGCTCGGGAGTGTACAGCGCTGCTGGGGAGAGCCGGAGCTGCAGCCGTGAATGTCCACTGACATGTAACACTGCTGCTGCCCTTGAAGTCTTCACTTTTTTCCTCAGAAAAAAAGCTCTTCTTAGGGCTGCCTGGAGCAGCCACTCTGTTAAGTGCCTGCTACTGCAGCACCAACTGCAAAACTGAGATCCTGTGCAGGGAGGCGGGGTGATATAGGAGGCGGCGCTGTGCATTCTGGGAACAGTCAAAGCTTTGAGCCTGTTGGTGCCTCGGATCAAGATCCTACTCTACACCCCATTGTCCATTCCTTGCGCAGCCCAGTGTACCCCGCAGCAGAAACAGCTTTTAAAAATGGGACCTTTATTATATCTAATAATTAATTGGAGCACTTATTATAAATACGACTCTGCCTGGATGGGTTGGGCAGGGCCGGTTCTAGCCCTTGTGGCGCCACGGGCAAAAATAGGGGCGTGGCTTCATAAAGGGGCGTGGTCAGGCATGCCCCCTGTAGACTTGTGCCCCTGTTTGTACCCCCTGTAGAGTTGTGCCCCCGTTTGTGCCCCCTGTAGACTTGTGCCCCTGTTTATGCCTTCTGTAGAGTGTGCCCCCGTTTGTGCCCCCTGTAGGCTTGTGCCCTCATTTGTGCCTCCTGTAGAGTTGTGCCCCCGTTTGTGCCCCCTGTAGGCTTGTGCCCTCATTTGTGCCTCCAGTAGAGTTGTGCCCCTGTTTATGCCCTCTGTAGAGTTGTGCCCCGTTTGTGCCCCCTGTAGACTTGTGCCCCCGTTTGTGCCTCCTGTAGAGTTGTGCCCCCGTTTGTGCCGCTTACACAAAAAAAAATTAATACTCACCATCCCCATCCCCGCTTCTGATTCCCGACCGCTGCTTACCTCCATCTCCATCTCCGGCCGCCGGCGCCGCTCCTCTGATCTATGGGAGAGACGTCATGACGTCTCTCCCATAGCACAACATAGACACTAGAGGTCAATCATGACCCCTAGTGTCTATGTACCGCTCCCACAATGCCGTGCATCGCGCACCGCACAGCTGTGAGAGCACAGTACCAGGGGGCACCACCAGTAGCGGATCTTGCTACGGCGGCGGCGGCCTCCGGATGGCGGCGGCGCCCCGGGCAAAAATTCCATGTGCCCGTAGCAAGATCCGTTACTGGGGTTGGATTCTTGTGACCGGCGGTTTGGAGACTGCAGGTCACCACACCGACGGCGGGATCCCAGCTTTTAGATGGCCGGAGGGGATTGGGGGTGAGCGCAACGAATCTCCTTGCGGGCTTGCTGCGCTCGCCACAGGTTCTATTTGCACTCTATGGGTTTCGTGGCCACCTACAAGTGGAATAGTTCCTGTTGGTTGGCCCGCCGACCGATGGGCTGTTAACTTTTTGGGATCCCGGCGTCGGTATAGTGACCGGCGGTCTCCCAACCGCCGGTCACATAACCGCATCCCCTCTGGATGAAGAGACAGGTCAACGTGACTAAAATATCTACTAGTTATAAATCTTCTAAGAGTCCATACATAAGAATACAAGAGATATGTGTTCAATAAACTTAAGAGTCTTTATTCAGATGTTTGCCCATGTTTGAAAATCCCTTCCCACGTCCGCAGCACTGGAAGCGAATGATAGGCTGAGAGGTATCCCAGAGAGAGCAGACTTGCTGTGGGATACGTTACTGATGAACTCTGGGTTGGTGTGGAGAAATAGCTGGTTGCTGCAGGCAACGGCACATTAGCTCCTTGTAACTTCAGTTGCATTCAATTAATACGACGCGGCCTCTGTCTGTCATCATCAGTTCACTGCTTGCACCAGTGTTAGAGTAAGTGCAAGTTGCCTGGATAAAAGATAAACATGCACATGCGCAGTAATAAAAAGCAAGTTGCGGGCAAAAAAGAAAAACAGCGCAAATTGTGTTTGCGTTCAACTCTGAATGCGCCAGTACTGTCAGTAGGCTTCACCATACTCTTCTACTGCCAAGTTCACTGTCCATGGTACTGAATATGGTATCCTGTATGTAGAAGTTAATGATTTCTTCAGATAATTGTACCCATAACTAAGTCTGTCCCAAAACGCAACGGTCAGATATATCATTTCTATTATAAATTGTTTGAAGTCCTCTTGATTATATAACCTAAGCAATAGTTCACTTTTAGCCAAAATTACATCACGTGCAGCATTTAAACTGTGCAAGCAGGAGGAATAACGTCTTCACTAACCAGCATTACAGGGATCCTGGGAAAAGCAATGATAGATATAGAGCATTTAATAACGTCCTAGAGGATACTGGGGTCCACATTAGTACCATGGAGTATAGACGGGTCCACTAGGAGCCATGGGCACTTTAAGAATTTGATAGTGTGCGCTGGCTCCTCCCTCTATGCCCCTCCTACCAGACTCAGTCACGCTTAGGGAAGCTCCTGAAGAGTTTTCTGCATTTATTTTCTTTTTTGTTGTTTTCAAGCAGGTGTGGCTGGCACCAGCCTACCTGCTTCATGGGATTTAGGGGGGGGGGGGGAGGAGGGCCAACCACCCTAGGGTTAATGGTCCCGTTCCCTGCTGACAGGACAGTGAGCTCCTGAGGGTCCTATTCGCAAGCCCCACCACGGCGAGCGTACAGACCCACAGCACGCCGCCACCCCTAACAGAGCCAGAAGTAAGAAGAGTGGTGAGTAGGTGGCCGGCATCCCGGTTAGCGGGTCGCCGGCTCTAATGGCGGCACAAGGGGTAGGAGCGCAGCGCTTACAAGCAGGCTGCGGCTCCAGAGGTATACAGGGTGCTGTGTGTTCCGCTGAGGGGCGAGCTGAAGTCACAACAAACATATACCCACACTGGCAGCAATTCTACAGGGGTTTTAACCCACTGTAAAACAGAAATGATCTAAGCCAATATAAAAAAAACGGGAATACCGCGTGCCATTAGGGGGGAGGGGCTTCACTATGAGCGGATCCAGCAGCTCACCAGCGCCATTTTCCCTCTGCAGCTATACACAGGCATACTGGTAGGGAAGCGCAGCTCCTCCACAAACACTCCAGAGCACCTCAGCGGTACCAGGGTGTCATAGCAAAAGGGGGGAGCAATATTTGGTGTACTAAACCCTATTAAGGGTACTTAGTTTGCGACTCAGCTGAACTTGTATTTTAGCTATAGGGGCGCTGTGGGGCTGGCTTCATTATACTCTGTGTCTCCCTAGAGGGCTCTGTGTGGTTTAACTGTGCTTTACCCTAATTTCCTATGTGTGTGTATGTGTGTGTGTGTGTGTGTGTGTGTGTGTGTGTGTGTGTGTGTGTGTGTGTGTGTGTGTGTTTTCTTTCATATTTACTATGTCAAAGGAGTGTGCATCATGCACAGCAGAGTGTTTTTCTCAATCTGGGGGATCACTGCCATGTACTCAGGATAGTACACATTCTCAGGCTAGTGGATCTGAACCAGTATGGTTGAATTCATTAAAAGGGATGATTTCAAATATTTTAAATAAATTATCCCAAAATGAGAAGGAGACGCAATACTTAAGGCAGTCTGTTGATGACCTGATGAATAGAGATTCAGTGGTTATTCCAGCGTCTCAGACCCCTGCCATTTGTCCACTTTAGTGTACTCTGGCCCACATTATGCAGGCTGATACCGATGATGATGATGATGATCAGACCCAGAGGAGAGTGAGGTGGACTCGGGAGGGGGGATGCAGCTTTGTCACAGGGAATACAGGCCCTGATAGAAGCTATTAGAGATGTCCTGCACATCCCTGACATAGTGACAGAGGAAGATGAGGAATCTTATTTTAATGTAAAAAAAAAAATCCTCAGCTACTTTCTCTGCATCTAAGGAATTAAATTCCCTATCTGAAGCAACTTGGGTAAATCCTGAAAAGAAGTTTCAGATCCCAAAACGGTTACTCACATCCTTTCCGTTTCCTTAGGATGATAGGAAAAAATGGGAAAACCCACCGATAGTTAACGCATCGGTTTCTAGGCTGTCACGTAAGATACTTTTACCTGTTCCTGGGGCAGCTTCCTTGAAGGATACTGCAGACCGCAAGATTGAGACCACTCTCAAATCTGTGTACAGAGCTGCGGGGGTGGCCCAGAGACCCACTATAGCTTGTGCATGGATCACTAGGGCCATTACAAAATGGTCAGGTAATCTAATTGACGGGTTAGATTCCTTATCCAGGGGGAGATAATTTTACTCCTACAGCATATACAGGATTCTGCTAACGTTATGGTGGAGGCCATAAAGGAAATTGGTTTACTCAACGCTCGCACCACTGCCATGGCAGTGTCAGCACGCAGGGGCTTGTGGCTACGCGAGTGGACTGCAGATGCGGATTCCAGGAAAGGCATGGAAAGCCTACTTTTCACAGGTGAAGCCCTTTTTGGAGATGAACTGGATACGTGGATATCCAAGGCTACGGCGGGTAAATCTACATATCTTCCTTCTGCAGCTCCCCCGACTAGAAAATCCTACACTGCTCCAACTCTGCAGTCCTTTCGGACAGCGAAATTTAAAAACAAGACCAAAGGTACTTCTACGGCCTCCAAGGGCAATAGAGGTAAACCCAGAAAACCACCAACTACAGGTTCACAGGAACAGAACCCCGGTTCTGCTTCCTCTAAGACTTCAGCATGACGGTGGACCGCACTGCCTGGATGACCGGCAGGTGGGAACCCGTTTGAGATTCTTCAGTCACATACGGGTAACGTCATGCCAGGATCCTTGGGTCAAAGATCTTATAGCCCAGAGCTACAGACTGGAGTTTCAGGAGCTCCCACCTCACAGATTCTTCAAATCAGGCTTACCAGCTTCTCAAAAAGCAAGTATGACTTTACAGGAAGCAATTCTGAAACTGGTACAGACTCAGGTCATTGTTCCAGTTCCACTTCAGCTGCAAAACCAAGGTTATTATTCCAACCTGTTTGTAGTTCCGAAACCGAACGGTTCGGTAAGGCCCATTTTAAACCCCAAGTCATTGAACCCGTACTTACGGGTGTTCAAGTTCAAAATGGAGTCTCTGAGACCGGTGATCTCAGGTCTGGGGGAGGAGGAATTCTTGGTGGCTCTGGATATCAAGGATGCGTACGTTCATATTCCGATTTGGCCGCCTCATCAGGCTTATCTAATATTTACATTACAGGACTGTCACTACCAGTTCCAGGCACTGCCATTTGGCCTTTCTACGGCACCAAGGGTGTTCACCAAGGTAATGGCAGAGATGATGTTTCACCTTTGCAAACAGGGAGTGAACATAATACTGTAACTGGACGATCTGCTGATAAAGGCACTATCCAGGGAGAGGTTGTTAGTCAACATTGCCCTCTCAACCTGGCTACTCCAGGATCACGGGTGGATTCAAAATTGGATTCTGCTAACCACAGACGCAAGCCTCAGAGGTTGGGGAGCAGTCACTCAGGGGGAACAGTTCCAAGGAAAATGGTCAAGTCAGGAAGCAATTCTTCCAATCAATATTCTGGAACTAAGGGTCATATACAACACCCTTCTACAGGCATCGCATCTTCTTCAAGATCAAGCCATTCAGGTTCAGTCAGACAATGGGGGTCATTCCGAGTTGTTCGCTCGCAAGCTGCTTTTAGCAGCTTTGCACACGCTAAGCCGCCGCCTACTGGGAGTGAATCTTAGCTTATCAAAATTGCGAACGAAAGATTAGCAGAATTGCGAATAGACACTTCTTAGCAGTTTCTGAGTAGCTCCAGACTTACTCGGCATCTGCGATCAGTTCAGTCAGTTTCGTTCCTGGTTTGACGTCACAAACACACCCAGCGTTCGCCCAGACACTCCTCCGTTTCTCCAGCCACTCCCGCGTTTTTCCCAGAAACGGTAGCGTTTTTTCACACCCATAAAACGGCCAGTTTCCGCCCAGAAACACCCACTTCCTGTCAATCACATTACGATCACCAGAACGAAGAAAAAACCTCGTAATGCTGTGAGTAAAATACCTAACTGCATAGCAAATTTACTTGGCGCAGTCGCACTGCGGACATTGCGCATGCGCATTAGCGACTAATCGCTCCGTTGCAAAAAAAAAAATAACGAGCGAACAACTCGGAATGACCCCCAATGTGACAGCAGTAATGTACATAAACTGACAAGGTGGAATGAAGAGCAGAGCAAAGGTAACAAGGATTCTCCTCTGGGCAGAAAGACATGCTGTGGCATTGTCCACGATCTTCATTCCAGGAGTAGACAACTGGAAAGCAGACTTCCTCAGCAGACATGACCTCCACCCAGGAGAGTGGAGCCTTCACCCGGAGGTGTTCGGGTGCTTGACACGTTGGTGGGGAATGCCATAAATTGACATAATGAACTCTTGTCTCAACAAAAAGCTCAAGCGGTATTGTTCCAGGTCGAGGGACCCACAAGCAGTGGCGGTGGACATTCTGGTGACTCCATGGGTCTACCAGATGGTGTACATGTTTCTACCACTCCCATTGATCCCAAAAATTCTCAAAAGAATAATAAGGGAAAAGGTTCAAGCAATTCTCATTGCTCCAGACTGGCCAAGAAGGACCTGGTATGCGGATCTACTGGAAATGCTCCTAGAGGACCCGTGGCCTCTACTTCTTCGCGAGGACCTTCTCCAACAGGGGCCGTTTGTCTATCAAGACCTACCACGGCTAAGTTTGACGGCATGGAGGTTGAGCGTCAAATTCTAGCCTGGAAAGGGATCCCGGATAGGGTTATTCCAACCCTGATCCAAGCCAGAAAGGGGGTAACATCTAAACATTACCACCATATTTGGAAAAAATACGTCTCTTGGTGTGAGTACAGGAAATTTCCTGGGGTGGAAATTCAACTGGGACGTTTTCTCCTTTTTCTGCAGTCAGGTGTGGATGTGGGCCTACGTTTGGGCTCCATAAAAGTCCAGATTTGGCCTTATCCATTTTCTTCCAGAAACAAATGGCTTTGCTCCCTGAGGTTCCGACATTTTTGAAGGGGGTTCTGCACATCCAACCGCCCTTTGTACCTCCTACGGCATCTTGGGATCTCAAGGTGGTGTTGCAGTTCCTGCAATCGGAATGGTTTGAGCCTTTACAGGACGTTGATGACAAGTTTCTTACGTGGAAGGCCGTCACGCTGTTGGCCTTGGCTTCTGCGAGGTGTGTGTCGGAGCTGGGTGCGTTGTCTCACAAAAGCCCCCATTTGATTTGTCAAGAAGATAGGGCTGAACTCAGAACTCGTCAGCAATTTCTTTCAAAGGTGGTGTCTGCGTTTCATATCAACCAACCTACCTATTGTGGTTCCAGTGGTTACCGACACCTCTGTTACTTCCTTGGATGTTGTGAGGGTTCTGAGGATCTATGTGAAGCGAACAGCTCGTCACAGAAAATCTGACTCACTGTTCGTTCTCTATGATCCCAATTGCACGTTGGATCAGGATTACTATCCAGCATGCTTATTCCACGGCAGGTTTGCCGTGTCCAAAATCTGTACAGGCCCACTCTACTAGATCTGTGGGTTCTACCTGGGCGGCTGCCCGGGGTGTTTCGGCTTTACAGCAGCTACTTGCTCAGGTTCGAACACGTTTGCGAAGTTCTACAAGTTCAATACTTTGTCCTCTGAGGACCTTCAGTTTAGTCAATCAGTTCTGCAGGAACCTCAGCACTCTGCCACCCGGTTTGGGAGCTTTGGTACATCCCCATGGACTAGTGTGGACCCCAGTATCCTCTAGGACCCAAGAGAAAAAAGGATTTTAATTACCTACCGGTAAATTATTTTCTCGTAGTCCGTAGAGGATACTGGGCGCCCGCCCAGCGCTTCATTTCTTCCTGCACTGTTACTTGGTTAAGTATTGAGTCTGGTAGAAGGGGCATAGAGGGAGGAGCATGCCCACACTATCAATTTCTTAAAGTCCCCATGGCTCCTAGTGGACTCGTCTATACCCCATGGTACTAATGTAGACCCCAGTATAATCTACGGACTACGTGAAAAGGATTTACCGGTAGGTAATTAAAATCCTATTTTCTTAAAATATTTAGGGTAGCAATTTGCTAAAGATAGAAAAGTAGCTTGCTTATAACTCAGTATGGTACACTGTACATCAGGGGTGGCCAAACAGTCGATCGCGATCGACTGGTCGATCGCGGACATGCGATCCACCGTCCAGCCACCCGAAGCCGCGCATCTCCTGCCTGCCGCCCTGCCTCCTCAGTCTGGTCTGCGGCAGTGACGGCGGAGTGTATAGCTCAAATCAGGTGCCGGTTCGTTAGCCAATGAGAGCTTGCGGACCGGCGCCTGATTTGAGATATGCACGCTGCCGTCGCCACCGGATATCACACTAAGAAGCAGGGCTGCAGACAGGAGAAGCGCGCGCTGCCCTCTCCACTCCGGTGAGCTCTACTATGGGGGCATATCTGGCATTGTGGGCACATGGCTCAGTGGGGGCATATCTGTCAATGTGGGGCATATCTGGCAATGTGGGGCATATCTATATCTGGCACTGTGGGGTCATATGTGGCACTGTGGGGGCATATCTGGCACTGTGGGGGCATATCTGGCTCTGCGGGCACATGGCACTGTGGGGGCATATCTGGCACTGTGGGGGCATATCTGGCACTGTGGGGGCATATCTGGCACTGTGGGCACATGGCACTGTGGGGGCATATCTGTAATCTGGCACTGTGGGGGCATATCTGGCACTGTGGGCACATGGCACTGTGGGGGCATCTCTGTATCTGGCACTGTGGGGGCATATCTGGCACTGAGGGGGCATATCTGGCACTGTGGACACATGGCACTGTGGGGGCATATCTGTATCTGGCACTGTGGGGTCATATCTGGCACTGTGGGCACATGGCACTGGGGGGGGCATATCTGTAATCTGGCACTGTGGGGCATATCTAGCACTATGGGCACATGGCACTGTGGGGGCATATCTGTATCTGGCACTGTGGGGGCATATCTGGCACTGGGGGCACATGGCACTGTGGGGGCATATCTGTATCTGGCATTGTGGGGGCATATCTAGCACTGTGGGCACATGGCACTGTGGGGGCATATGTGTATCTGGCACTGTGGGGGCATATCTGGAACTGGGGGCACATGGCACTGTGGGGGCATATCTGTATCTGGCACTGTGGGGGCATATCTGGCACTGGGGGCACATGGCACTGTGAGGGCATATCTGTAATCTGGCACTGTGGGGGCATATCTGGCACTGTGGGGGCATATCTGGCACTGTGGGCACATGGCACTGTGGGGGCATATCTGTATCTGGCACTGTGGGGGCATATCTGGCACTGTGGGCACATGGCACTGTGGGGGCATATGTGTATCTGGCACTGTGGGGGCAAATGTGTTTGAGGTTTTTACCTGTGGGGGCCAATGTGTTATTTCATGTGAGGCAGTCTTTACACTCTGTGCAGCAAGGCTACGTCCCTTTTTTTGTTATACCACGCCCACTTTTTGCTATACCAAGCCCACTTTTTTGTTATTCCACGCCCCTGTTTTTGCGCGCGCAACTGCGGCGCGCGCTGTTATTCCTCTTGGGTAGATCACAAAAGCTTTTTAGCTTTCAAAGTAGATCGCCGACTCCGAAAGTCTGCCCACCCCTGCTGTACATCATGTATATGCTGCATAACTAGAAAGGAAGTCAGATGAATAAGATAACAACAGGGAACAAGGGTCAAGATCCAGCCATATTAGGTAGCAGAGACTCCAATCCTAGTCATAGTTTACAAACAACCAATTACTTTCAGTAGATTTCTGAAAAAATAGCTAAAAAAAAATGAATTGATAGATTCAGACGGTAAAGAACTCAGGCTACAAAAGGTCCAGATAGGAAACAGGATGAACAAAAGTTCAAGAAGGGTAGTAGGAGTAACTAGACACTCTGTAATAAGGGTAGGCAGTCACAGCAGAGTAACTAGAGACTCCTGTAATAAGGGTAGGCAGTCACATCAGAGTAACTAGAGACCCCTGTAATAAGGGTAGGCAGTCGCAGCAGAGTAACTAGAGACTCCTGTAATAAGGGTAGGCAGTCACAGCAGAGTAACTAGAGACCCCTGTAATAAGGGTAGGCAGTCACAGCAGAGTAACTAGAGCCTCCTGTAATAAGGGTAGGCAGTCGCAGCAGAGTAACTAGAGACTCCTGTAATAAGGGTAGGCAGTCGCAGCAGAGTAACTAGAGACTCCTGTAATAAGGGTAGGCAGTCGCAGCAGAGTAACTAGAGACTCCTGTAATAAGGGTAGGCAGTCACAGCAGAGTAACTAAAGACTCCTGTAATAAGGGTAGGCAGTCACAGCAGAGTAACTAGAGACCCCTGTAATAAGGGTAGGCAGTCACAGCAGGATAACTAGAGAGTCCTGTAATAAGGGTAGGCAATCACAGCAGAGTAACTAGAGACTCCTGTAATAAGGGTAGGCAGTCACAGTAGAGTAACTAGAGACTCCTGTAATAAGGGTAGGCAGTCACAGTAGAGTAACTAGAGACTCCAGTAATAAGGGCAGGCAATCACAGCAGAGTAACTAGAGACTCTGTAATAAGGGTAGGCAGTCACAGCAGAGTAACTAAAGACTCCTGTAATAAGGGTAGGCAGTCACAGTAGAGTAACTAGAGATTCCAGTAATAAGGGCAGGCAGTCACAGCAGAGTATCTAGAGACTCCTGTAATAAGGGCAGGCAGTCACAGCAGAGTAACTAGAGACTCCTGTAATAAGGGTAGGCAGTCACAGCAGAGTAACTAGAGACCCCTGTAATAAGGGTAGGCAGTCGCAGCAGAGTATCTAGAGACTCCAGTAATAAGGGCAGGCAGTCACAGCAGAGTAACTAGAGACTCCTGTAATAAGGGTAGGCAGTCGCAGCAGAGTAACTAGAGACTCCTGTAATAAGGGTAGGCAGTCACAGCAGAGTAACTAGAGACTCCTGTAATAAGGGTATGCAGTCACAGCAGAGTATCTAGAGACTCCTGTAATAAGGGTAGGCAGTCACAGCAGAGTATCTAGAGACTCCAGTAATAAGGGCAGGCAGTCACAGCAGAGTAACTAGAGACTCCTGTAATAAGGGTAGGCAGTCACAGCAGAGTAACTAGAGACTCCTGTAATAAGGGTAGGCAGTCACAGCAGAGTATCTAGAGACTCCAGTAATAAGGGCAGGCAGTCACAGCAGAGTAACTAGAGACTCATGTAATAAGGGTAGGCAGTCACAGCAGAGTAACTAGAGTCTCCTGTAATAAGGGTAGGCAGTCACAGCAGAGTATCTAGAGACTTCAGTAATAAGGGCAGGCAGTCACAGCAGAGTAACTAGAGACTCCTGTAATAAGGGCAGGCAGTCACAGCAGAGTAACTAGAGACTCCAGATATAAGGGCAGGCAGTCGCAGCAGAGTAACTAGAGACTCCAGTAAAAAGGGCAGGCAGTCACAGCAGAGTAACTAGAGACCCCTGTAATAAGGGTAGGCAGTCGCAGCAGAGTAACCAGAGACCCCTGTAATAAGGGCAGGCAGTCGCAGCAGAGTAACTAGAGACTCCTGTAATAAGGGTAGGTAGTCGCAGCAGAGTAACCAGAGACTCCTGTAATAAGGGTAGGTAGTCGCAGCAGAGTAACTAGAGACTCCAGTAATAAGGGTAGGCAGTCGCAGCAGAGTAACTAGAGACTCCTGTAATAAGGGTAGGCAGTCACAGCAGAGTAACTAGAGACCCCTGTAATAAGGGTAGGCAGTCACAGCAGAGTAACTAGAGACTCCTGTAATAAGGGTAGGTAGTCGCAGCAGAGTAACCAGAGACTCCTGTAATAAGGGTAGGTAGTCGCAGCAGAGTAACTAGAGACTCCAGTAATAAGGGTAGGCAGTCACAGCATAGTAACTAGAGACTCCTGTAATAAGCGTAGGCAGTCGCAGCAGAGTAACTAGAGACCCCTGTAATAAGGGTAGGCAGTCACAGCAGAGTAACTAGAGACTCCAGTAATAAGGGTAGGTAGTCACAGCAGTGTAACTAGAAACTCCTGTAATAAGGGTAGGCAGTCACAGCAGAGTAACTAGAGACTCCAGTAATAAGGGTAGGTAGTCACAGCAGAGTAACTAGAAACTCCTGTAATAAGGGTAGGCAGTCACAGCAGAGTAACTAGAGACCCCTGTAATAAGGGTAGGTAGTCGCAGCAGAGTAACTAGAGACCCCTGTAATAAGGGTAGGTAGTCGCAGCAGAGTAACTAGAGACTCCTGTAATAAGGGTAGGCAGTCACAGCAGAGTAACTAGAGACCCCTGTAATAAGGGTAGGCAGTCGCAGCAGAGTAACTAGAAACTCCTGTAATAAGGGTAGGCAGTCACAGCAGAGTATCTAGAGACTCCTGTAATAAGGGTAGGCAGTCACAGCAGAGTAACTAGAAACTCCTGTAATAAGGGTAGGCAGTCACAGCAGAGTAACTAGAGACCCCTGTAATAAGGGTAGGCAGTCGCAGCAGAGTAACTAGAAACTCCTGTAATAAGGGTAGGCAGTCACAGCAGAGTATCTAGAGACTCCTGTAATAAGGGTAGGCAGTCACAGTAGAATAACTAAAGACTCTGTAATAAGGGCAGGCAGTCACAGCAGAGTAACTAGAGACTCCTGTAATAAGGGTAGGTAGTCACAGCAGAGTAACTAGAGACTCCTGTAATAAGGGTAGGTAGTCACAGCAGAGTAACTAGAAACTCCTGTAATAACGGTAGGCAGTCACAGCAGAGTAACTAGAGACTCCTGTAATAAGGGTAGGCAGTCACAGCAGAGTATCTAGAGACTCCTGTAATAAGGGTAGGCAGTCACAGCAGAGTAACTAGAGACTCCTGTAATAAGGGTAGGCAGTCGCAGCAGAATAACTAAAGACTCTGTAATAAGGGTAGGCAGTCACAGCAGAGTAACTAGAGACTCCTGTTATAAGGGTAGGCAGTCACAGCAGAGTAACTAGAGACTCCTGTAATAAGGGTAGGTAGTCGCAGCAGAGTAACTAGAGACTCCTGTAATAAGGGTAGGTAGTCGCAGCAGAGTAACTAGAGATTCCTGTAATAAGGGTAGGTAGTCGCAGCAGAGTAACTAGAGATTCCTGTAATAAGGGTAGGTAGTCACAGCAGAGTAACTAGAGATTCCTGTAATAAGGGTAGGCAGTCACAGCAGAGTAACTAGAGACTCCTGTAATAAGGGTAAGCAGTCACAGCAGAGTAACTAGAGACTCCTGTAATAAGGGTAGGCAGTCACAGCAGAGTAACTAGAGATTCCTGTAATAAGGGTAGGCAGTCACAGCAGAGTAACTAGAGACTTCAGTAATAAGGGTAGGCAGTCACAGCAGAGTAACTAGAGACTCCAGTAATAAGGGTAGGCAGTCACAGCAGAGTAACTAGAGCAGGGGTGGGCAATTATTTCAGCTGGGGGGCCACTTACACTTTCCAGCGAATACTCGAGGGCCGCACAGAAAATATCGTGACCACGCATCGCGTCGCATGGTACCTAAAATGTGCATACAATCCTTCGATTTATCTCACAGATGTGGTCGAAATCGAAGGATTGTACCTGATATCACACAAGTGTATGGGCTACATAACAGTTATCATCTTCCCTCCTGTCTATCCCCTCCCTCCAAGCATGTACTTTACTTAGGTGCACTTTCCAGAGCACAGAAGGTGCTGTGCCTGTGCTGCTGCATGTATTCAAACTGCCCACCGCACGCCACCCACATCCACGCTGAGGTTCTACCTTTGGCTCCACCCCCAACAGCGCCTGAGGTCACGGTAGTCCGGCCAGCGGTACCCAACGTAACCAAGCTTCCTCAGTGGCGTCGACGGCTGGGAGGCAATGCAGTGCAATGACAAGCAGCTCAGCCAGTCGGGCCGCTTGTCATTGCACACTGATGGGAGGTAGGGGGCCGGGAAGGTTCAGTTCGCGGGCCGTACTTTGCCCACCCCTGAACTAGAGACTTCAGTAATAAGGGTAGGCAGTCACAGTAGAGTAACTAGAGACTCCTGTAATAAGGGTAGGCAGTCACAGCAGAGTAACTAGAGACTCCTGTAATAAGGGTAGGTAGTCACAGCAGAGTAACTAGAGACTTCAGTAATAAGGGTAGGCAGTCACAGTAGAGTAACTAGAGACTCCTGTAATAAGGGTAGGCAGTCACAGCAGAGTAACTAGAGACTCCAGTAATAAGGGTAGGTAGTCACAGCAGAGTAACTAGAGACTCCTGTAATAAGGGTAGGCAGTCACAGCAGAGTAACTAGAGACTTCAGTAATAAGGGTAGGCAGTCACAGTAGAGTAACTAGAGACTCCTGTAATAAGGGTAGGCAGTCACAGCAGAGTAACTAGAGACCCCTGTAATAAGGGTATGCAGTCACAGCAGAGTAACTAGAGACTCCAGTAATAAGGGTAGGCAGTCACAGCAGAGTAACTAGAGACTCTGTAATAAGGGTAGGCAGTCACAGCAGAGTAACTAGAGACTCCTGTAATAAGAATAGGCAGTCACAGCAGAGTAACTAGAGACTCCTGTAATAAGGGTAGGCAGTCACAGCAGAGTAACTAGAGACTCCTGTAATAAGAATAGGCAATCACAGCAGAGTAACTAGAGACTCCTGTAATAAGGGTAAGCAGTCACAGCAGAGTAACTAGAGACTCCTGTAAGAAGAATAGGCAGTCACAGCAGAGTAACTAGAGACTCCTGTAATAAGGGTAAGCAGTCACAGCAGAGTAACTAGAGACTCCTGTAATAAGGGTAGGCAGTCACAGCAGAATAACTAAAGACTCTGTAATAAGGGTAGGCAGTCACAGCAGAGTAACTAGAGACTCCTGTAATAAGCACTGATGTGCACCGGACATTTTTCGGGTTTTGTGTTTTGGTTTTGGATTCGGTTCCGCGGCCGTGTTTTGGATTCGGACGCGTTTTGGCAAAACCTCCCTGAAATTTTTTTGTCGGATTCGGGTGTGTTTTGGATTCGGGTGTTTTTTTTACAAAACCCCCTCAAAAACAGATTATATCATAGAATTTGGGGGTCATTGTGATCCCATAGTATTATTAACCTCAATAACCATAATTTCCACTCATTTCCAGTCTATTCTGAACACCTCACAATATTATTTTTAGTCCTAAAATTTGCACCGAGGTCGCTGGATGGCTAAGCTAAGCGACCCAAGTGGCCGACACAAACACCTGGCCCATCTGGGAGTGTCACTGCAGAGTCAGACAGGATGGCAGATTAAAAAAATAGTCCCCAAACAGCACATGATGCAAAGAAAAAAAGAGGTGCACCAAGGTCGCTGTGTGACTAAGCTAAGCGACCCAAGTGGCCGACACAAACACCTGGCCCATCTAGGAGTGTCACTGCAGTGTCAGACAGGATGGCAGATTAAAAAAATAGTCCCCAAACAGCACATGATGCAAAGAAAAAAAGAGGTGCACCAAGGTCACTGTGTGACTAAGCTAAGCGACCGAAGTGGCCGACACAAACACCTAGCCCATCTAGGAGTGGCACTGCAGTTTTCTAGCGAGAGGATGAGTGCTTCCATCCTCACGTGAATCTGAACCACTAGCCATGAACATAGGCCAGGGCCTCAGCCGTTCCTTGCCACTCCGTGTCGTAAATGGCATATTGGCAAGTTTACGCTTCTCATCAGACGCTTTTAATTTTGATTTTTGGGTCATTTTACTGAACTTTTGTAGTATACTTGACGACACAGAGGTAGAGCAGTGGACTACTGTACCGTACTGCTATATATATACTGGTGGTCACAGCAACATTCTGCACTGTCCTCCTACTATATACTGCGCACAACTAAAATGTACCACAGGTATGGATGCATAGTATACTTGACGACACAGAGGTAGAGCAGTGGACTACTGTACCATACTGCTATATATATACTGGTGGTCACAGCAACATTCTGCACTGTCCTCCTACTATATACTGCGCACAACTAAAATGCACCACAGGTATGGATGCATAGTAGACTTGACGACACAGAGGTAGAGCAGTGGACTACTGTACCGTACTGCTATATATATATTATATATACTGGTGGTCAGCAAAATTATGCACTGTACTCCTACTATATATACTGCGCACAACTAAAATGCACCACAGGTATGGATGGATAGTATACTTGACGACACACAGGTAGGTAGAGCAGTGGCCTACTGTACCGTACTGCTATATATTATATACTGGTGGTCAGCAAAATTATGCACTGTCCTCCTACTATATATACTGCGCACAACTAAAATGCACCACAGGTATGGATGGATAGTATACTTGACGACACAGAGGTAGGTAGAGCAGTGGCCTACTGTACCGTACTGCTATATATTATATACTGGTGGTCAGCAAAATTATGCACTGTACTCCTACTATATATACTGCGCACAACTAAAATGCACCACAGGTATGGATGGATAGTATACTTGATGACACAGAGGTAGGTAGAGCAGTGGCCTACTGTACCGTACTGCTATATATTATATACTGGTGGTCAGCAAAATGATGCACTGTCCTCCTACTATATATACTGCGCACAACTAAAATGCACCACAGGTATGGATGGATAGTATACTTGACGACACAGAGGTAGGTAGAGCAGTGGACTACTGTACCGTACTGATATAATACTGGTGGTCACTGGTCAGCAAAATTCTGCACTGTCCTCCTACTATATACTACAATGCAGCACAGATATGGAGCGTTTTTCAGGCAGAGAACCTATAATACTGGTGGTCACTGGTCAGCAAAACTCTGCACTGTCCTCCTACTATATAATACTGGTGGTCCCCAGTCCCCACAATAAAGCACACTGAGCACAGATATTTGCAGCACACTGAGCACAGATATGGAGCGTTTTTCGGGCAGAGAACGTAGATATTTTCAGCACACTGAGCACAGATATTTGCAAGCACACTGAGCACAGATATTTGCAAGCACACTGAGCACAGATATTTGCAGCACACTGAGCACAGATATTTGCAGCACACTGAACACAACTGAGAGAACGCTGCACGTCCTCTCCCTATCAACTCCAATGCACGAGTGAAAATGGCGGCGACGCGCGGCTCCTTATATAGAATACGAATCTCGCAAGAATCCGACAGCGGGATGATGACGTTCGGGCGCGCTCGGGTTAACCGAGCAAGGCGGGAAGATCCGAGGCTGCCTCGGACCCGTGTAAAATGGGTGAAGTTCGGGGGGGTTCGGATCTCGACGAACCGAACCCGCTCATCTCTAGTAATAAGGGTAGGTAGTTACAGCAGAGTAACTAAAGATTTCCGTAATAAATAAGGGTAAGCAGTCACAGCAGAGTAACTAGAGACCCCTGTAAAAAGGGTAGGCAGTCACAGCAGAGTAACTAAAGACTCTGTAGTAAGGGTAGGCAGTCACAGCAGAGAAACTAGAGACCCCTGTAATAAAGGTAGGCAGTCACAGCAGAGTAACTAAAGATTTCTGTAATAAGGGTAGGCAGTCACAGCAGAGTAACTAGAGACCCCTGTAATAAGGGTAGGCAGTCACAGCAGAGTAATTAGAGACTCCTGTAATAAGGGTAGGCGGTGTCAAAGTCGAAAAATATTGTAATGCATATGCCCTGTACTAACCCCATGCACATGCACTCAGTCCGCCGTGCGTGCACATATCCGCAATTTGCGTAGGATCGCTACTGCGATCATGCGCGTGATATGGGTATTTACGGAGGAGTTTGTGAGCGCGTAGAGGGTTATTAGAACATTACATATTTAACCCAAATAGTGCATTTTGTACACATAGTTCCCCTACACCACATCAGCGAGTATCAATAGTTTAAACAGTTCCAGGACTAAGGGATTCGCCTTTGCATGATAGGAAGGGTCAGATAAAGGTTGGAAGGTGATGTCTAGTATCCAGCTGTAGGGTATTTTAAGGGTAACATTCCGGTGTTGGTTAGAGAAAGATCGCATGTTCCAGCGTATAGTTATGTGCAGAAGTAGAATATAGATATTAACTGTATTTACTGTATATTATGTATGCGGCGGGAATCCAGAGGATACCACCCACAAGAGCAGTTGGGGAAAGACATCGCCCATCTATTCAAATCAACCAATGACCTCTCCTGTAATGAAAAGACACATCTCTGTGTCCAATGGACAATGAGATTACAGTGACCATTGTATTGTGTATGTAAGTTGTGTATAAAAAGCCCATTGTTGCCTGGCCGGTCAGAAGACTCTGAACGCTTTCTATCTGACTAGCGGAGGACCGGCCGGGTTGCGCTTGCGAACATTCTCACGTATGTACATTCTCTGTAGCCATTATTCTGTTTAGATTTATCTTGTTAGCCTGTAGTGTATGATTTGTACTGTTTTACCTTTTGAAATAATCCACGGTGGCCTTAGAACCCTGTGGTTTCAACTACAAATTAGTGTTGTGTCCTCACTTTCCTGCAAGGGTTTAAAAGCATATTTAACTGTATAAGGTTTATAAGTATTGATAAGGTGTACGCACTGCGGGTACTTTATACCGTCAGCGCTACTTAAGGTTTAAGGTATAACATCGTATCAGTACTTTGCTGCTAAGGGTTTAAAGTGTAATCATATCATTGCATTGTATCACTATCAAGGTTTAAAGGTTATCAATCGTGTGTGCGCACGCTGAGCGTACTCTGTACACTCAGCGCGGCGTCTGTACGCCAAGTACGTACCACGTGCGGGACTCTGTATGCAAAAAGCGTACAAAGTGCGTAGCACGTGTATTCAGTCTAGCGGCCATAGCGGCTCCACGGTAATAGAGTATCTAGAGGTATAGCTTTATGGTTTAAGATAATATCGACATTATCAATTGGGAGCTCGTCCGGTTCTTCCTCATACCCGCAGCCTAGCAGGTTTACGCAGACTTTTATCTATCAGCAAAGGGCGGAAAGGTATCCCCTGTAAGCCTTCTCTTGGGTGGTGGATACACTAGTGCTGATTAGATAAGCATCTGCCCTGCATGGTTTGAAGGGATGCTGGAGGGATCCGTAAGGTAAGAACGCAAAAGCTATTGTTAAAGTCTGTAAGCTATTTTTAAAATCTGTGAAATTTCTGTTTTGGCGCCAAATGCGCACACAACACACATACACCTGTATTTTGTACTTTGCATATCTGCTCGCATTATTGCCATAAGTATTGACTATTAGATTCATTTTGACCTGTACTGAGAAAATTTGTTGCTATTTAGTTAAAAATATAGAGTTAATAGTTAAAGAAGTAAGTGTAAGACGCACACGCAGCCTGGCCTAGTTGTAAAGGTTTATACAGTAGAAACTGTGTGTTGTGTTAAGTAAGTGATTATAGTTAAATATCGCTTACATTTATAGAAGTGTGGGATTTGTAGTACTGCGGACGTACGGCCTTTGTACACGTGTCTCGAACAGAGTACGGGACTGCGCACGCAACGTAAAGACGTACGCACATGGCGTGTTCATGCAACGTGCGTAAAAGTACGACCGCTAAGTACAAATCACACAATAGCATTGTTTTAGTTTAGGCGAGATGGTAGCCACGCGATAATAGCACAAATTGATCAGTTTCCAATATTTAGTTTAAAAACCTTTTTTACTGTATCACCTCTGGAACTAAGGCTGTTTTAGCTGAATGAAAGTTAATTTTCTGTACAGAAAAACCAAAGTGTATATGAGTGAACGAGCGTGAGTGTGCAAACAATAAAGGTTTTGTGAACCCAGGGAATTCGGGATCCCGTAGGAGACCACACCAGATACGCTCCGGCTGAGGTTTCGCAGCCTGAAAAACGATTCCATTGGTCGTACGGCGGATAAGGAACAGTTACCTATACGTTGTGCGATTGGACCGTGCGTTAGTGGGTGCAAAACTTAGCTCAACGTGATACCCTTTTACGAGCTTTGCGTAAAATCGCGGGATCATTAGCGCTGGGTGTAGCATACGCAAGCGTGATTTGTGTAAAAAGTTTTTTGTTTTAAGGGAGTTTCGCTGGTCACTCAGGAAATCTCCAACGACCAATATTTACTGGGAAGCGTAAGTCACTCCCATATACTTTCAGTAAATAGAGGTTACACAGGGGCCCTAGGTTGGGTACGTACCGGCGCTGACGACAGTGTTTAGGTGTATTGGCCAACGTGGGCGTGAGTGGGTGAGAGCACTCGTTGAACTTTCACCGTTGCCTTATATTGAGAATTTTAGTTTTTTGTAGGAATTAGCTGAGAAGGCAATACCTGCAAAAGATGGGGGCCAGTTGCTCAAGTAAGGGACGATCAACCAGGGTTCAGGTTGATATTCCGCGGCCCAAGGGGTCGGCGAGGTACATAATGTGTGAGAAATATGGATCACACGCAGAGGTTTTATGCAATGAATGGGAACGTATGACTGCGGAAGATAGGGAACCATTCCCTAAGGTAGGCAGTTTTAATCCAGAGGTGTTGCAGAATTTAAGGATTAGGATATGTCTGTTAAAATCCCGAAAACAAAGGATCAGACACTCAAACTGTTTACATTTATGGCAACGAGAGAGTGATATGCAGAGGGAACTAGCTCACGCAGCCAGTTCCAACCCTAGCAGGAAACTGATTGCAACTGCACCACCACCACCGTATATTACAGGGGAGAAAGTGGCTACAGACAATGGCATACTAATATATGATAAGAGTGAACTTGATAAATGTATTAATGCTAACCCGTGCAAGTTGTATCCCATCTTAAACTTTCCTCAGGACTGCGACCAAGAAGATGAGCCCAGCACGATATCAGCACTCTCTCTAGCAGCCACCATACAAGACACACAAGTGGGCACGGCCCAACCAGTAAGAACAGTAGCAAAGGCCCCTAGTGGAGGGACAGGTGAGGTCGTGTCCACAGGTAAGTACGGTACAGTACATTATGCAGAGACAATTGCACCTCACATTATAGAAGCAACTCAGAATGATGTAATTGAACTAAATCCTGTCAGGGTGATCGCAGTCCCCAATGGGAAGACTGACGCTCAGGGAATCACTCCTGTCAGGAACATTGCTATGCATTGTCCTTGGTCCCGGACAGAATTGAGGACAATTATGTCTGAATTTCCCGATCCCAGGAAAGATCTAGCCGCATGTCAGAGGTTTATTAGAGAATTAGGTAACGCCACCGAACCCACAAACAAAGATTGGCGGACAGTGCTACGGGCATGTTTGCCCTCCAATATTGACCCTGTGAAATTCATTACTGATTGTAAATTAGACGCAGAAGTACCTCTCACTGATGAATACACTCAGGAGAATGTACGACAGATCAATCTGCAGTTAGGAGTATATTTCCCTACTGTTGTCAAGTGGGATAAAATCTTTTCCATAAGGCAAAAAGAAGGTGAAACTGCTTCTGAATATTTCCATTGAGCACTGCAGGAAATGGCTAGATACACTGGGGTCGAGGACATTAAGGAAAATGTACCTCATAGAGAGGTAGCTGTGTCAGTATTAATGGACGGCTTGAAAGAAACGTTGAGAACAAGGGTACAAACCACTCAACCTAACTGGAGAGGTATTTCGGTGGCTGCATTAAGAGAGTCCGCTATCGAGCACGATCGGAACATCATTAAGCACAGGGAGTCACAGGGGGATAAGCTGATGACCGTAAGTATCAAAGCCCTGACAACGAAGCCACATCAGCCAAAACCCCAGATCCCTGATGGTAAGTCATATGTAGTAAAATGTTATAATTGCCAGAGGGAAGGACATTACGCACGGAACTGTAATTATAAAGACACACATAAGGTATATCGACCCCCTAGACCAGAACATGACTCACAGCATAACACACGTAATTGGGATCAGGGATCGCATAGGAGGAATTATGACCCACACGCAGGGGAAACAAGGAGGTACCCACCTAGGAGGGACTGGCAGACCTCTGGAAATTCTCAGCTACCCCCCTCACATATTGTAGCTGCCAGCGTGCTGCGGGAGGGTCACAACATACAATAGGGGTTAGGCCACACCTGTAGTCTGCAGCCAGTGAAGTTAATTGCTAGCCTTGGAAGTGAACCTGAGTTCACAGTTGATGTAGCTGGTAGATCAGTGTTAAATTCAACGGTAGGTATGAAAACCACGGGTAAAACAATTTCAGCAATGGGGGTAACAGGAGTAGTGCAACACTACCCTTTAAGTAGACCAGCGGAGATTACGATAGGGCCTTTGCAGACCAAGCATTCCTTTTTGCTAGCTGCATCGGCCCCGACTAATCTAGTTGGGAGAGATTTATTGTGTAAGATGAGGTGTGTCATATATTGTACTCCTGAGGGTGTCTTCTTAGATATACCCGAGAATCACGTTCAGGAAGTGCAGGATATGTTAGACACCCCACAAAGGTTAATGTCACACTCTGCTGTTATAGACAGATGTCCATCCAAGGTAGAGGAAATGATCTCCCAGATACCGGAATCCCTCTGGACCAAAGATGGACAAGACACTGGATTGATGGCAAATGTAGCTCCTGTAGTAGTGCAAGTAAAAGATGGTAGGATAGCTCCAAAAATCCCACAGTATCCTCTGAAGCCAGAGGTGGAATTAGGAGTGTACCCAGTCATAGAGCGCTTGCTACAACAGGGCATCCTAGTTAGGACGTCCAGCACTGCCAATAGTCCCATCTTCCCTGTGAAAAAGAGTGGGGGGAGGGGTTACAGGCTAGTGCAGGATCTAAGGGGGATAAACAAGATAGTTGAGAGCCAATTCCCCGTAGTGCCAAATCCAGCTGTCATCCTCATGCAAATTCCCCCTACTGCGAAATTTTTCACTGTCATTTACCTCTGTTCTGCTTTCTTTTCGGTCCCTCTGCACCCTGACAGCCAATATTTGTTTGCATTTACACACAGGGGAGTACAGTACACCTGGACTCACCTACCCCAAGGTTTCATTGACAGCCCAAGTATTTTCTCCCAGGCTTTGCATGACTGTTTACAATCCTTTCAACCTGAGAGCGGATCAGTATTAATACAGTATGTAGATGACTTACTGCTGTGTTCAGATTCACTCGAGTCGTCCTTGAAAGACACGAAACAGCTTCTGTTTCACCTTTCTAATACGGGACACAAGGTTTCAAAGGATAAGTTACAGTTGTGCCAGACCAAGGTAAAATATTTGGGACATTGCTTGACACAAGGATTTAGACACCTCACCGCTGATAGAATACAGGCGATTCGCAACATGACTCTGCCACAAACCCAGCAGCAGATCCGCACTTTCCTTGGAATGTGTGGGTACTGCCGAAACTGGATCCCAGGGTTCTCCATACTGGCTTTACCTTTGCAGGAAATGGTCTCCTCGAACAAACCAGATCGGATCTCTCACACAGATGAGTCCGAACTGGCATTTGAGAGACTTAAACAATGCCTATCACAGGCACCTGCATTAGGCATGCCAGATTATGGGAAACCTTTTGAGTTGTACGGTACGGAAAGTGGTGGGTGTGCGGCAGGTGTCCTAACCCAGAGACATGGTGATGCCAGCAGGCCGGTAGCTTACTACAGTGCACAGTTGGACACCGTAGCACGGTCTCTCCCCACATGCTTGCGAAGTGTTGCAGCGATAGCTTTGCTAGTGAGTAAAAGCGAAGACGTAGTGTTGGGACACAACCTGACCATTCATACACCTCATGCAGTATCAGCCTTACTGAACTCTGCCCAAACCAGACATGTCTCATCAGCATGGTTTACAAGGTGGGAATTAGCACTAATGGCCCCTGTAAACATCACCATAAAGAGATGCAGCGCACTAAATCCTGCAACTTATCTCCCAGGTGTGCCTGGACAGGCACAAAGGGTGGAGGATGAGAATGATGGTGAAGGAGGATTTAGTACAGACACTGACACACATGATTGTATGGAATATCTGAACCAAACTTTCACTGCAAGACCCGACATTAGTGACAACCCACTGGAAGGCGTAGATTTTACTTTTTACACTGATGGTAGTTGCCACAGACAGACGGACTTGGGAGACTTGTGTACTGGATATGTAGTCGTAGATGACAAAGGTATCATAGAAGCTGAACCCCTGGGCCCACCGCACTCAGCACAAGTTGCTGAGCTGGTCGCCCTAACCAGAGCGTGTGAATTGGCTAAGGGTAAGTCAGCCAATATATATACAGATTCTAGGTATGCCTTTGGAGTAGTACATGATTTCGGGGCCCTATGGCGCCTCAGAAATTTCATGACGGCAGCTGGCACACCTGTAGCGCATGCATCCCATATAAAAAGGCTTCTAACAGCGATACAGGAACCTGACAGAGTGGCTGTTATCAAGTGCAAAGCCCACACTTACAGTCAAGACCCAGTGTCACTTGGTAACAGCCGGGCAGACGAAACTGCTAAATCAGCAGCCAGCACCCCCATACAGACAGATATCACACAACTGATGGTATTCAATACCGTCAACACACAAAAATTAAGTGAAATGCAAAATTTGTGTTCTCCACAGGAAAAGGCAGTCTGGAGGTCAAAAGGATATGGCCAGGAGTCCTCAGGACTCTAAACGATGGACAAGGTAAGCCAGTAGCCCCCAGAGCATATCTTCCAAGCTTAGCTGAGGCGGCACACGGTCTGACTCATCTGGGCAAAGAAGGTATGTGTAAGCTGGTGAGAGCCTACTGGTGTGCGCCAGGATTCTCTTCTCATACGGGTAAGAGAGCAATGACATGTCTTATCTGCTTGAGGAAGAATATTGGAAAGTCAATACCAACAGAACCATCCCATATCCTGCCAACAGACGGCCCTTTTCAGGTAATACAAATTGATTTCATACAGTTACCACCCTGCAGAAATTTAAAATATGTATTGATGTGTTTTCAAATTGGGTAGAAGCGTTCCCTGCTGCCACAAATACTGCTACGTTCACTGCAAAGAAAATTGTGCAGGAATTTGTGTGCAGATATGGTATCCCTAGGATAATTGAAAGCGATAGGGGTACCCATTTTACAGGTGAAGTCTTTCAGGTTATGTGCAAACTGATGGGAATTAATAGTAAGCTGCATACTCCGTACCGCCCACAGGCGAGTGCGAAAGTGGAAAGAGTAAACAGCACTATTAAGAACAAGTTGAGCAAAGTGATGGCTGAAACTGGATTGTTATGGCCAGAAGCTTTGTCACTTGTATTGTACAGCATCAGAACCACTCCCAGGTCCCCCCTTAACCTATCACCCTTTGAGATTCTTTTTGGTCGACAACCCCATGTAATGATTGACCCCCCAGGATGATTTGAAATGCAATAATGAGGTGACTGTAAAATATATGGTTAGGATGAGCCAGCAGTTGAGGAATCAAAACAGAAATCTAAAGCTGGTGATTCCTGACCTACCAAACAGTAACTGTCATGACATTGAACCTGGGGATGATGTAATGATTCGAAATTTTCTACGCTCAGGTTGCCTCATTGACAGGTGGTAAGGACCGTACCAAGTCTTACTAACCAGCACGACAGCATTAAAGGTTGCCGAGAGAGAGACTTGGGTCCACTCGTCCCACTGTAAGAAGGTCGCTGACCCAGAGAGAGCCCGTGACAAAGAGCAGAGTGTAGAGGAAATCGTATCACTGGAGTGTCTGTTCCGGGAAGGCTGAGAGGCAGGACTGTTGTCACGGCACCTGAGCACGGAGAACTACAAGACCAGAGGCGGTTGTCGCACCAAATTTCTTTTTCCTTTTTATTATTTTCTCCATCTCCCATTACCCTCCTTTCCCCCCCTTCCTTGCTCCTTTTTCTCTCCCTGAACAGATGAGAGAGTTAGGGATAGGATTTTTCACTTGGAAGGTTTGCAATATGGTAATGTCATATTCTGTCCCATATGTTCTCCCCGATGATGCATATATTTTATATGCGGGAGGAAGGCGTATAAGTGGCTTGCCCCAAACTCAGAGGGATTGTGTTACATTGGAAGAGTGTTGCCAGAAGTAATGACCATAACCCATGATAAGATGAAAGACGTTCACCGCAATGCTCAAGCTCCTTACACTCATACTCACTATGAAAACATCGTTAAGAGACACCTTATAGATAGGACAGAGCACGTAGCCTCTGATTTGATCCACGAATCCACCCGGATTCAATTCCTACTCGCGTTAGATATCACCCGTACCGCCAGAGGAATTATAAATTATAGGTATCTTCATGCGCTAGCGAATCTGATAGATAATATCACCGAGATGTATGATGACACCTTCAGGTATACAGGGAGGGAGTTGCAAGCTTACAAAACGGAACTGATCCAGCACAGGATGGTTCTAAATTATATCACAGCGGTGACAGGCGGGTACTGTGTCACCTTGGCAACTCAGTATGGTGTGAAGTGCTGCACGTATATCACAAACAGCACTGATGACCCAACCGAGATCATAGATCAAAAGATGGACGATATCTTGCAATTGAAGTGGGAGTTCCGGAGGAGACACAACCTTACCCTTACTACTGTGAGTAATGAACTGACCGGCTGGGTCTCATGGTTGAACCCACGCAATTGGTTCTCAGGTTTAAGAGAATGGGCTCAAAATGTTATCGTGAGTGTAGGAAAGTTTCTCCTTTGTATCCTGGGAGTTGTCATAATGATTGGTTTGATATTTAGGTGTGTTCGAATTATAACGCGGCGCAAGCACGGTACCAAAGTGATGAGTTTAAGGAGCGGGGGCATTGTTACAGCAACTCATTTAATTTATGACCCATCAATAGAGACAATGTTGTGATAAGACGTGATTCCACGGTCCGTTTCTTTCACCCGTTTCTCCTTTGTTTTCCCTCAGCAAAAATACACCCATCCGGAGAAGACTTCAATCAACACCCAAGAATGATTACGCAAATGCTATGTGAATGTATTTTTGATATGTTTCTTATCTTCATCTCTACATCCTTCAGGTAGTGACACACATAGTCGACAGGTGATATCCACATATTAGCATTCACATATGTTCCCCCTCCATGTATCATCAACTAAATGTGCACCCCATTTGTTGGAACAAGAAGCTGAAAAGAGCTCGGTAGTGTTTGTTGGCCCACTTACAGACCCTTAATACGGGATGAGAAGGATTTAATGTATACTTCACAATACCTCAAAGCTTATCTAGAACATATACGGCACGATGGTACATGCCCCTCAGACATGGATTTCATACATACATGCTTTTACTGTCCCACTAGGTCATACATTTCCCGCCTACACCTCTCCTCCTACCATCCAATTATCTATGGATAATGTATTGTATATTTTTATCCAACCATCTGTAGATATTGTATTGTATATTTTTCTGTTTAATGTTTAGATAGTGGCAGTTATTGTTGACTGCCAAAGGGTGGACTGTCAAAGTCGAAAAATATTGTAATGCATATGCCCTGTACTAACCCCATGCACATGCCCGCTGCTCGTGCACTCAGTCCGCCGTGCGTGCACATATCCGCAATTTGCGTAGGATCGCTACTGCGATCATGCGCGTGATATGGGTATTTACGGAGGAGTTTGTGAGCGCGTAGAGGGTTATTAGAACATTACATATTTAACCCAAATAGTGCATTTTGTACACATAGTTCCCCTACACCACATCAGCGAGTATCAATAGTTTAAACAGTTCCAGGACTAAGGGATTCGCCTTTGCATGATAGGAAGGGTCAGATAAAGGTTGGAAGGTGATGTCTAGTATCCAGCTGTAGGGTATTTTAAGGGTAACATTCCGGTGTTGGTTAGAGAAAGATCGCATGTTCCAGCGTATAGTTATGTGCAGAAGTAGAATATAGATATTAACTGTATTTACTGTATATTATGTATACGGCGGGAATCCAGAGGACATCGCCCATCTATTCAAATCAACCTATGACCTCTCCTGTAATGAAAAGACACATCTCTGTGTCCAATGGACAATGAGATTACAGTGACCATTGTATTGTGTATGTAAGTTGTGTATAAAAAGCCCATTGTTGCCTGGCCGGTCAGAAGACTCTGAACGCTTTCTATCTGACTAGCGGAGGACCGGACGGGTTGCGCTTGCGAACATTCTCACGTATGTACATTCTCTGTAGCCATTATTCTGTTTAGATTTATCTTGTTAGCCTGTAGTGTATGATTTGTACTGTTTTACCTTTTGAAATAATCCACGGTGGCCTTAGAACCCTGTGGTTTCAACTACAAATCAGTGTTGTGTCCTCACTTTCCTGCAAGGGTTTAAAAGCATATTTAACTGTATAAGGTTTATAAGAATTGATAAGGTGTACGCACTGCGGGTACTTTATACCGTCAGCGCTACTTAAGGTTTAAGGTATAACATCATTGCAGTACTTTGCTGCTAAGGGTTTAAAGTGTAATCATATCATTGCATTGTATCACTATCAAGGTTTAAAGGTTATCAATTGTGTGTGCGCACGCTGAGCGTACTCTGTACACTCAGCGCGGCGTGTGTACGCCAAGTACGTACCACGTGCGGGACTCTGTACGCAAATAGCGTACAAAGTGCGTAGCACGTGTATTCAGTATAGCGGCCATAGCGGCTCAACGGTAATAGAGTATCTAGAGGTATAGCTTTATGGTTTAAGATAATATCGACATTATCAGCGGTCACAGTAGAGTAATAAAGACTCCTGTAATAAGGGTAGGCAGTCACAGCAGAGTAACTAGAGACCCCTGTAATAAGGGTAGGCAGTCACAGCAGAGTAACTAGAGACTCCTGCAATAAGGGTAGGCAGTCACAGCAGAGTAACTAGAGACCCCTGTAATAAGGGTAGGCAGTCACAGCAAAGTAACTAGAGACTCCTGCAATAAGGGTAGGCAGTCACAGCAGAGTAACTAGAGACCCCTGTAATAAGGGTAGGCAATCACAGCAGAGTAACTAAAGATTTCTGTAATAAGGGTAGGCAGTCACAGTAGAGTAACTAGAGACTCCTGTAATAAGGGTAGGCAGTCACAGTAGAGTAACTAGAGACTCCTGTAATAAGGGTAGGCAGTCACAGTAGAGTAACTAGAGACTCCAGTAATAAGGGTAGGCAGTCACAGTAGAGTAACTAGAGACTCCTGTAATAAGGGTAGGCAGTCGCAGCAGAGTAACTAGAGACTCCTGTAATAAGGGTAGGTAGTCGCAGCAGAGTTACTAAAGACTCTGTAATAAGGGTAGGTAGTCACAGCAGAGTAACTAGAGACTCCTGCAATAAGGGTAGGCAGTCACAGCAGAGTAACTAGAGACCCCTGTAATAAGGGTAGGCAATCACAGCAGAGTAACTAAAGATTTCTGTAATAAGGGTAGGCAGTCACAGTAGAGTAACTAGAGACTCCTGTAATAAGGGTAGGCAGTCACAGTAGAGTAACTAGAGACTCCTGTAATAAGGGTAGGCAGTCACAGTAGAGTAACTAGAGACTCCTGTAATAAGGGTAGGCAGTCACAGTAGAGTAACTAGAGACTCCTGTAATAAGGGTAGGCAGTCGCAGCAGAGTAACTAGAGACTCCTGTAATAAGGGTAGGTAGTCACAGTAGAGTAACTAGAGACTCCAGTAATAAGGGTAGGCAGTCACAGTAGAGTAACTAGAGACTCCTGTAATAAGGGTAGGCAGTCGCAGCAGAGTAACTAGAGACTCCAGTAATAAGGGTAGGCAGTCACAGTAGAGTAACTAGAGACTCCTGTAATAAGGGTAGGCAGTCGCAGCAGAGTAACTAGAGACTCCTGTAATAAGGGTAGGTAGTCGCAGCAGAGTAACTAAAGACTCTGTAATAAGGGTAGGCAGTCACAGCAGAGTAACTAGAGACTCCTGTAATAAGGGTAAGCAGTCACAGCAGAGTAATTAGAGACCCCTGTAATAAGAATAGGCAGCCACAACAGAGTAACTAGAGAGTCCTGTAATAAGGGTAGGTAGTCACAGCAGAGTAACTAGAGACTCCTGTAATAAGGGTAGGCAGTCGCAGCAGAGTAACTAGAGACTCCTGTAATAAGAATAGGCAGTCACAGCAGAGTAACTAGAGACTCCTGTAATAAGGGTAGGTAGTCACAGCAGAGTAACTAGAGACTCCTGTAATAAGGGTAGGCAGTCGCAGCAGAGTAACTAGAGACCCCTGTAATAAGGGTAGGCAGTCACAGCAGAGTAACTAGAGACTCCTGTAATAAGAATAGGCAGTCACAGCAGAGTAACTAGAGACTCCTGTAATAAGGGTAGGTAGTCACAGCAGAGTAACTAGAGACTCCTGTAATAAGGGTAGGCAGTCGCAGCAGAGTAACTAGAGACCCCTGTAATAAGGGTAGGCAGTCGCAGCAGAGTAACTAGAGACCCCTGTAATAAGGGTAGGTAGTCACAGCAGAGTAACTAGAGACTCCTGTAATAAGGGTAGGCAGTCGCAGCAGAGTAACTAGAGACTCCTGTAATAAGGGTAGGCAGTCGCAGCAGAGTAACTAGAGACCCCTGTAATAAGAATAGGCAGTCACAGCAGAGTAACTAGAGACTCCTGTAATAAGGGTAGGTAGTCACAGCAGAGTAACTAGAGACTCCTATAATAAGGGTAGGTAGTCGCAGCAGAGTAACTAGAGACTCCTGTAATAAGGGTAGGCAGTCGCAGCAGAGTAACTAGAGACTCCTGTAATAAGAATAGGCAGTCACAGCAGAGTAACTAGAGACTCCTGTAATAAGGGTAGGCAGTCACAGCAGAGTAACTAGAGACTCCTGTAATAAGGGTAGGTAGTCACAGCAGAGTAACTAGAGACTCCTGTAATAAGGGTAGGCAGTCGCAGCAGAGTAACTAGAGACTCCTGTAATAAGGGTAGGCAGTCACAGCAGAGTAACTAGAGACTCCTGTAATAAGGGTAGGCAGTCACTGCAGAGTAACTAGAGACTCCAGTAATAAGGGTAGGTAGTCACAGCAGAGTAACTAGAGACTCCTGTAATAAGGGTAGGCAGTCGCAGCAGAGTAATTAGAGACCCCTGTAATAAGGGTAGGCAGTCGCAGCAGAGTAATTAGAGACCCCTGTAATAAGGGTAGGCAGTCACTGCAGAGTAACTAGAGACTCCAGTAATAAGGGTAGGCAGTCACTGCAGAGTAACTAGAGACTCCAGTAATAAGGGTAGGTAGTCACAGCAGAGTAACTAGAGACTCCTGTAATAAGGGTAGGCAGTCGCAGCAGAGTAATTAGAGACCCCTGTAATAAGGGTAGGCAGTCGCAGCAGAGTAACTAGAGGTCACTGCCATCGGTGGATAACCTCCAGTGGCTAGGCCTAATTTAAAACCAACATAAACACAGGTTACATTACTTATTTGATTTAATGTGATCCAGCAAGAAAATCTCTTCAAATGTTAAAAGATAGTCCTTGCTTCCTTCACTCTTTCAAACCCTTGATGTGGTCAGCAAGTTACTGCACCCCGTGTCTTTCCTCTCCTGGGGTATACAACCTGCCCTTGTCAGCGGAAGGCTTTCCTTTAATGTCTGTGAGACATATAGTAATATGGAAAATACACGTGAAACACAGAGAGCGTGAATAAAATTCGCACAGCTGAGTTCCATGGGGAGTTCTGTAGCCCCCCTGCGACTTTCCTCTCCTGGGGTATAAAAACTCCTTCTCTGCGGGAGGTTTCCCGTTATTGTCGGTGAGACATAATATGGTAAATAGTAAACATGAGGAAACAGACAGCGGGAATAAAATAATCACAGATCAGCTCCAGGGGGTTCTTGCTGTACAAACAGCACATTCCAAACATGGAATCATACAACGCAACTGACACTTGATATGGTAAAAATAACATATTAGATAAACAATGGACCAAGAACAAATTCCTGTAACAATAAAACATTTCAAATTAAATCCCTGGCACAGAAACACATCCACCACACGTCACTGATGGAAAGTCAATTTCACACTTGCTTCCTACAATTTCCAAGTACTGTGAATGGGACGGAATCCATAGAAGTGATTTACTAAATCTTCTGTAAAGGAAAAGTGGAGATGTTGCTATTATTTATCTTATCTACTAAACTCTATAAAATGAGAGCCAGAATCGTATTTGTTGCTATAGGCAACACCTCCACTTTTCCTTTTTAGAGCTTTTTAGAGCGTCACTTTTCACGCTGCGGACAGAGGATCAGAGTGAAACGGTGGGGCTGGCTAAAACACTAATACATCAATAATATAAAGGCTGTCTTCTTTTGTATTTTACGACTTGCAAATGGACAGCACAGATGGTGTAGTGGTTAGCATTACTGCTTTACAGCAGTGAGGTCATGGGTTCCATTCCCACCATGGCCCTAACTGTGTTGAGTTTGTATATTCTCCCTGGCCTTGCATGGGTTTCCTCCCACAATCCAAAAATATACTGGTAGGTTAAGTGGCTCCATACAAATTAACCTTAGCGTGTATGTGTGGTAGGGAATATTGGCCCTCATTCCGAGTTGTTCGCTCGGTAAAAATCTTCGCATCGCAGTGATTTTCCGCTTAATGCGCATGCGCAATGTCCCGACTGCGCCAAGTAAATTTGCTATGCACTTAGTAATTTTACTCACGGCTTTTTCATCGGTCTGGCGATCGTAATGTGATTGACAGGAAATGGGTGTTACTGGGCGGAAACAGGCCGTTTTATGGGCGTGTGGGAAAAAACGCTACCGTTTCCGGAAAAAACGCAGGAGTGGCCGGAGAAACGGAGGAGTGTCTGGGCGAACGCTGGGTGTGTTTGTGACGTCAAACCAGGAACGACAAGCACTGAACTGATCGCAGATGCCGAGTAAGTCTGAAGCTACTCAGAAACTGCTACGAGGTGTGTAATCGCAATATTGCGATTACTTCGGTCGCAATTTTAAGATGCTAAGATTCACTCCCAGTAGGCGGCGGCTTAGCGTGAGCAACTCTGCTAAAATCGCCTTGCGAGCGAACAACTCGGAATGACCTCCATTGTTTTTTTTTCAATGATCGCTACGCAGCGAACAACGTCAGCTAGCAATAAACTCGGAATGACCCCCATAGATTGTAAGCTCCACTGAGGCAGGGACTGATGTGAATGGCCAAATACTCGCTGTAAAGCGCTGCAGAATATGTGTGCGCTATATAAATAACTGGTAATAAATACATTTACTGTACATCAATAAATCTCAATATTTTCTGATTGTGAATTTATTTTTTCTGTTATATTCATACTGGGTCATTACAATATGGGACACCCATACCAACTCTCACTTGTAATATTTATTCTAGACCAGGGGTTGGCAATCATTTCAGATGGGGGGCCACTTGGGGGCCACTTAACACATCCAGTGAATATTCGAGGGCTGCACACAAATTATCTTGCATATACAATACCTATCACAAAGCAGTAACCCGCGTTATTCACTGTGGTGTTTATGGGGTCTAAGTGAGTAGTCGCAGCAAGATGCAAATGCAGCCAACTCAGAATATTTATTTTATTTATTACCAGTTATTTATATAGCGCACACGTATTCCGCAGCGCTTTACAAAGAATATTTTGGCCATTCACATCTAGTTATATACTAGTATATAGCTAAAACATAGTATATATAACTATAAAACCACACCACAATATGCATTACAATGTATGTGTCATTTTTCACAGGCAAAATACAAATGTCTAAAAACCACATTAATTCAGTAATAAAATACAAAACAAAAAAAACCCAGTGCTGAAAACAAACTGCATCCTGTATAATGCTATCAACCGTATTTATACTGTAGCTTCTTTTTCCCTGGGCCACGGTTATCAGCTCCTCCCAGAGGCGTAACTAGGGTAGGGCGAGCAGGGCGCGTGCCCTGGGCGCCGTGGCGGACACAGCTGAGGGGGGCACCTGCCGTCCAAGGCATCATTCCCACCCATGCACCGACAGCCGCCACCGCCTGACCGCCCGCCAACAGCCCCCGCCCGCAGCCGCCGTCACTACCTGCACCTGACACACACATTTTCGCTGCCGAGCAAGTCCTGCTGTGGTGCTCGGCGGTGTTACTGCAGCAGCAGCTCCTAGCCTCACTCCTTGCTACCCCCTCTCCCCCTATTCTATGGCTCTCTTTAAGAGAGGCATAGAATAGGGGGGGTGGGGGGTATACTATACACAAAGTGAGGCATAGAGAGGGGGGAGAGGGGGGATATACTATACACAAAGAGAGGCATAGAATAGGGGGAGAGGGGGGTATATTGTACACAAAGAGAGGCATAGAATGGGGGGGTATACACAAAGAGGCATAGAATGGGGGAGAGGGGGGGTATACTATACACAAAGAGAGGCATAGAATAGGGGGAGAGGGGGGTATACTGTACACAAAGAGAGGCATAGAATAGGGGGAGAGGGGGGTATACTATACACAAAGAGAGGCATAGAATAGGGGGAGAGTGGGGTATACTATACACAAAGAGAGGCATAGAATAGGGGGGGAGTGGGGTATACTGTACACAAAGAGAGGCACAGAATAGGGGGAGAGTGGGGTATACTATACACAAAGAGAGGCATAGAATAGGGGGAGAGTGGGGTATACTGTACACAAAGAGAGGCATAGAATAGGGGGAGAGTGGGGTATACTATACACAAAGAGAGGCATAGAATAGGGGGAGAGGGGGGTATACTATACACAAAGAGAGGCATAGAATAGGAAGAGAGGGGGGATATACTATACACAAAGAGAGGCATAGAATAGGGGGAGAGGGGGGTATATTGTACACAAAGAGAGGCATAGAATGGGGGGGTATACACAAAGAGGCATAGAATGGGGGAGAGGGGGGGTATACTATACACAAAGAGAGGCATAGAATAGGGGGAGAGGGGGGTATACTGTACACAAAGAGAGGCATAGAATAGGGGGAGAGGGGGGTATACTGTACACAAAGAGAGGCATAGAATAGGGGGAGAGGGGGGTATACTATACACAAAGAGAGGCATAGAATAGGGGGAGAGTGGGGTATACTATACACAAAGAGAGGCATAGAATAGGGGGGGAGTGGGGTATACTGTACACAAAGAGAGGCATAGAATAGGGGGAGAGTGGGGTATACTATACACAAAGAGAGGCATAGAATAGGGGGAGAGGGGGGTATACTATACACAAAGAGAGGCATAGAATAGGAAGAGAGGGGGGATATACTATACACAAAGAGAGGCATAGAATAGGGGGAGAGGGGGGATATACTATACACAAAGAGAGGCATAGAATAGGGGGAGAGTGGGGTATACTGTACACAAAGAGAGGCATAGAATAGGGGGGAGAGTGGGGTATACTATACACAAAGAGAGGCATAGAATAGGGGGAGAGGGGGGTATACTGTACACAAAGAGAGGCATAGAATGGGGGGGTATACACAAAGAGGCATAGAATGGGGGAGAGGGGGGGTATACTATACACAAAGAGAGGCATAGAATAGGGGGAGAGGGGGGTATACTGTACACAAAGAGAGGCATAGAATAGGGGGAGAGGGGGGTATACTATACACAAAGAGGCATAGAATAGGGGGAGAGGGTGGGTATACTACACACAAAGAGAGGCATAGAATAGGGGGGGTATACACAAAGAGAGGCATAGAAAGGGGGAGAGGGAGGATATACTATTCACAAAGAGAGGCACAGAATAGGGGGAGAGTGGGGTATACTATACACAAAGAGAGGCATATAATGGGGGTGAGGGGGTATATACTATACACAAAGAGAGGCATAGAATAGGGGGGGAGTATACTATACACAAAGAGAGGCATAGAATGGGGGGAAACGATACACAAAGAGAGGCATAGAATAGGGGGAGAGTGGGGTATACTATACACAAAGAGAGGCATAGAATAGGGGGGGAGTGGGGTATACTGTACACAAAGAGAGGCATAGAATAGGAAGAGAGGGGGGATATACTATACACAAAGAGAGGCATAGAATAGGGGGAGAGGGGGGATATACTATACACAAAGAGAGGCATAGAATAGGGGGAGAGTGGGGTATACTGTACACAAAGAGAGGCATAGAATAGGGGGAGAGTGGGGTATACTATACACAAAGAGAGGCATAGAATAGGGGGAGAGGGGGGTATACTGTACACAAAGAGAGGCATAGAATGGGGGGGTATACACAAAGAGGCATAGAATGGGGGAGAGGGGGGTATACTATACACAAAGAGAGGCATAGAATAGGGGGAGAGGGGGGTATACTGTACACAAAGAGAGGCATAGAATAGGGGGAGAGGGGGGTATACTATACACAAAGAGAGGCATAGAATAGGGGAAGAGGGGGGGTATACTATACACAAAGAGAGGCATAGAATGGGGAGGGGGGGTATACACAAAGAGAGGCATAGAATGGGGGAGAGGGGGGTATACTATACACAAAGAGAGGCATAGAATAGGGGCAGAGGGGGGTATACTGTACACAAAGAGAGGCATAGAATAGGGCCCCCGCTACTATAGATCTGCACCATCTGTCAGCTTTGTTGTGGGCAGCTGGCCGCACAGCCCAGCACACCCGTCGTCATGGTCCGTCTGACTTCCTCGCGTTGTGACGTCAGCACGTCACACCGCGCGCTCTCCCTCCTTTCCTTCCTGCCCACCCTGCGCTACCGCTGTTCTCTTGGCTTCTGCCCGCAGGCCCGGCGACAGAGGGGGCAGCTGCAAAGGGGTCAAGTGTATAGTGCCCCGAGGGAAAGAGGGGCCCCGTGGATTAGGAAATAAAAAAACTGGTCCGCACCAACCTCCACTACCCTGCCGCTCCTCTTCCCTTACCATGTCACTTGGTCCGGTGACAGTCCCTCCCTGTGGTGATGCTGTGCTGCGTCAGCGCTTCTTGCAATCTTCAACCGCAGCTGCCACCATAGAGAAGCACATAGCCAGCCCAGCAGTAATGCCATTGGCTAGCCTCTCGCCGACGCTAGAAACAACAAATGCCCCCCTGTCCATACACACACACAGACAGGCTGTGGTGAGTTCCTCCTTTTGGCTCATTCTATGTGCTTCAATGTGAATTTCGGCTCATTCAGTGTGCTTCAATGTGAATTTCGGCTCATTCAGTGTGCTTCAATGTGAATTTCGGCTCATCCTGTGTGCTATGTGAATTTAGGCTCATTCTGTGTGCTATAATGTGAATTTTGGCTCATTCTGTGTGCTATAATGTGAATTTTGGCTCATTCTGTGTGCTATAATGTGAATTTCTGCTTATTCTGTATAGTATAATGTGAAAGGTCTAGTACTAGATAGTATAAGGGGTAGTATAAAGGTAGTATAAGGTCTAATACTAGTATAACCAGTACTAGATAGTATAAGGGGTTCTACTACACTGAAGGACACACCCTCTTTAGAGTGACCACGCCCCCTTTCCCAAAACGGAATATTTGCACCCTTCACCTTTCCATACCCCCACTTAAAAACTTCCACTTCGACAACTACACCTACATCTATACATACACACCTGACATCTTTATACACAGTGACACCTATTTGTGCAGGAGATGATGATGGTAAGGTGCATGTGGAATTGAAAAGAATGTTCCCAGTATGACATGAAACAGCTGGTGTGTCATGTTGGCGCATCCTATTTTCAGTGTCCCACGCCCACTTCTGGTGTGTGGCCATGGGCATTTTTTTCAGAGTGCGCCAGTGGCGTGCGCACATACTTTCTTTTCTTTTTCCTCCCCCCCCCCCTTCTCCCCTGGACCCATATAGCAGCTCCCCTCCCCCCCGCTCCCTAGACCCACACAGCATCTTCCATATCCCCTCTCCCCTGGACCCATATAGCAGCTCCCCTCCCCCCCGCTCCCCTAGACCCATACAGCATCTTCCATGTCCCCTCTCCCCTGGACCCATATAGCAGCTCCCCTCCCCCCCGCTCCCCTAGACCCATACAGCATCTTCCATATCCCCTCTCCCCTGGACCCATATAGCAGCTCCCCTCCCCCCCGCTCCCCTAGACCCATACAGCATCTTCCATGTCCCCTCTCCCCTGGACCCATATAGCAGCTCCCCTCCCCCCCGCTCCCCTAGACCCATACAGCATCTTCCATATCCCCTCTCCCCTGGACCCATATAGCAGCTCCCCTCCCCCCCCTCTCCCCTAGACCCATACAGCATCTTCCATATCCCCTCTCCCCTAGACCCATATAGCAGCTCCCCTCCCCCCTGCTCCCCTAGACCCACACAGCATCTTCCATATCCCCTCTCCCCTGGACCCATATAGCAGCTCCCCTACCCCCCGCTCCCCTAGACCCATACAGCATCTTCCATGTCCCCTCTCCCCTGGACCCATATAGCAGCTCCCCCCCCCCCCCCCGCTCCCCTAGACCCATACAGCATCTTCCATATCCCCTCTCCCCTGGACCCATATAGCAGCTCCCCTCCCCCCCGCTCCCCTAGACCCATACAGCATCTTCCATATCCCCTCTCCCCTGGACCCATATAGCAGCTCCCCTCCCCACCCCGCTCCCCTAGACCCATATAGCATCTTCCATATCCCCTCTCCCCTGGACCCATATAGCAGCTCCCCTACCCCACGCTCCCCTAGACCCATATAGCATCTTCCATATCCCCTCTCCCCTGGACCCATATAGCAGCTCCCCTCCCCACCCCGCTCCCCTAGACCCATATAGCATCTTCCATATCCCCTCTCCCCTGGACCCATATAGCAGCTCCCCTACCCCCCGCTCCCCTAGACCCATACAGCATCTTCCATATCCCCTCTCCCCTGGACCCATATAGCAGCTCCCCTACCCCCCGCTCCCCTAGACCCATACAGCATCTTCCATATCCCCTCTCCCCTGGACCCATATAGCAGCTCCCCTCCCCCCCGCTCCCCTAGACCCATACAGCATCTTCCATATCCCCTCTCCCCTGGACCCATATAGCAGCTCCCCTCCCCCCCGCTCCCCTAGACCCATACAGCATCTTCCATATCCCCTCTCCCCTAGACCCATATAGCAGCTCCCCTCCCCCCTGCTCCCCTAGACCCATACAGCATCTTCCATATCCCCTCTCCCCTGGACCCATATAGCAGCTCCCCTCCCCCCTGCTCCCCTAGACCCATACAGCATCTTCCATATCCCCTCTCCCCTGGACCCATATAGCAGCTCCCCTCCCCCCTGCTCCCCTAGACTCATACAGCATCTTCCATATCCCCTCTCCCCTGGACCCTTATAGCAGCTCCACTCCCCCCAGCTCCCCTAGACCCATACAGCATCTTCCATATCCCCTCTCCCCTGGACCCATATAGCAGCTCCCCTCCCCCCCGCTCCCCTAGACCCATACAGCATCTTCCATATCCCCTCTCCCCTGGACCCTTATAGCAGCTCCCCCCCCCCCGCTCCCCTAGACCCATACAGCATCTTCCATATCCCCTCTCCCCTGGACCCATATAGCAGCTCCCCTCCCCCCTGCTCCCCTAGACCCATACAGCATCTTCCATATCCCCTCTCCCCTGGACCCATATAGCAGCTCCCCTCCCCCCTGCTCCCCTAGACTCATACAGCATCTTCCATATCCCCTCTCCCCTGGACCCATATAGCAGCTCCCCTCCCCCCTGCTCCCCTAGACCCATACAGCATCTTCCATATCCCCTCTCCCCTGGACCCTTATAGCAGCTCCCCTCCCCCCCGCTCCCCTAGACCCATACAGCATCTTCCATATCCCCTCTCCCCTGGACATAGCAGCTTCCTCCCCATATTCAGCACCCCTGCCCCCCTCGCCAGGAAGCTCCCGCTGCCAGCCGCCAGCTTTGCATACACCAACTTTTCTATTTTGCAGAGTATCAGCCCAGATACACGCTCTTGCTTTGGCTCCACCCCCCACGCCACCCAGTGGCTGACTTCAGAGAGGAAATCCCGTCCAGCTGCCCCTGTGACGCGATCAGGCTTTCCTCAGCGGCGCCGCGTCTTGGAGTTGCTGTAGCGCAATGACAAGCAGCTCAGACGGTTGGGCCGCTTGGGATTGCGCAGTGGTAGGGGGCAGAGGGCTAGGCAGGATCGGTTCGCGGGCCGCCCCTTTTCTAGACCGTAGCAGTGCTTCTCAAACTGTGTGTCGCAACACCTTGGTGTGTCACTAGTTGATCCCTGGTGTGTCACGCACTGTGTCAGTGGGGCATGATAATGCTGATTTTTATTACCTTATTAAACTCTCTACGAGGTTAAGAGACTTTGTACGCTATTGGAGTATGTAGTACCGTAAGGGTAGGCTCTTAGCGTAGCGGACGCTGTAGCGGGAGCGAGCCGCTCGAGCGACACAAACGCTCGCGAGAATACGCTGTTGGTATCGGGCACACTATAGGTGAGCGACTACCGTAATGCTACGCTATCAGCGTAGCGGACGCTCGAGACCACGAGGAGATCACGAGCGGCGCAGACGCTCACACGATAACAATCATTAAAACTTGTATGTAACACGCTGGAAAGATATTCTTATGCTGTATACCTTGTATCCGAACCAATGTAGTGATGAAACGCTGTTTAACCTTATGGATACTAAAGCTGTTCGAGCGATCGAGACGCTCCTATTACCCCCTGCAATATAACAAATACACACTACCGTTTTAAGGGTCCAAAGCCTTTTACTAACACATATCTAAAGTTACTTCAAAAGGGGAAACAGTTCACAAGTCATACGCTACAAACTAACATATAGATCTAACAGAATATCTAGACAGAAATATACAATAACGTTTACAATCTTAAACTAAACCGAAAGAGAGAGAATGTGGCCAATACAATGAAAGAGCAATGATTACAGAGAATTACTTACATACACACACTGGGAACGATCGCAGCGCAGCCTGGTACCAGACCCCAAGTTTGTCAATATGATAACCCTTTGTGGAGAGAGTCTGTTGGCTATTCAGGCTGGCTGACCTTATATACACTACACACAATACAGTACAATGGTCCCTATAATCCCATTGTTCATTGGACACAGGAATTCGGCTTCGCATTATAACAAAAGGTCATAGGTTGATTCATACAGGTGGGCTGTGACTGCTTCCAACTGTTCAGGTGGGTGGGATACTGGGTTTCCCGCCGCATGGCTAAGTAAGAACAAATAATAGTAAATGGACATAAACTTCTTATGTCCATAACTATTCGCACGAGCGATTAATTCGCTCCAAACCAACACCGGAATATTGCTATTTAAATACTCTTCCGATGGGTACCAAACACCACTGTATGACCCCTGTTAGACCCTTCGTACAATACAAAGAGGGATCTCTCTGTTCAGGAACATGCTATGTTAACTAAACTTTCAGAATCTATCAAAGGGACCATGATCTACAAAATACATTATATAGTGAAAATATGTAACGATTGAGTCGCACGCTACGATCACATAAACTCTACCGTAAATACGCATACCGTGCGCCTGCGGGTGCCCGCGACTGTGAGTATGCGCATGTACGGGAGAGCGTACGCATGCGCAGCACGGACCTGTGTGAGGTGCAAATATGGCAGTGTGCATAGAGATATTTTTCTGACTTTGACAGTCCACCCTTTGGCAGTCAATAATAACTGCCACCTTCTAAAACATTTCAAAAAGAGAAAAATATATGTCAGGGGTTAATACATTTCCATGGTTGGGTAAGGGAGGAGAGAGGAGAAGGTGTGAAGAGGGTATGACCTAGTGAGATAGCAGAAGCATGTGTGTATGAGTCCATGTTTGGGGGGTCATGTATCATCGTGCCGTACGTGTGGTACATCAAGCTTCGAGGTATTGCGAAGTATACATTTGAATTCCTTCTTATCCCGTGGTACGGGTCTGTGGATGGGCTGTCAAACTTTACCGAGCTCTTTTCGGCTTTGGTTGTAACAAAATGGGGGAGCACATTTTAGTTGATGATACATGAATGGGGGAGATATGTGATTGCTGATATCTGTGCCTGTATTCCCTATCGACTATGTGTGTCATTACCTGAGGGTTGTAGAAATGAAGAAAAGACATAATTACGGTAAATGCGGTGGTATTCTATGTCAAGTAAATGTACATTCGTCGATTGAGGTCTTGTTTGGTGTCTGTTGAATGCAGTCTTCTTTGTGCTTTTGCCCATAAGGTGCGAGCAAAAGCTGTCAATGTCCATAGATTTACAAAAGTGTTGGGCTAGCGTAATTTTAAAATTTCTAGGGAAACTGGGGATCCATGGCATAGTTCATCAAAAATCTGTGTATCAGGTTGTCAAAACTTCTTCTTTAATCCATCTGTTGTCTGTATATCGGCTCATCAAATTCCTCGTCCAAGTGGGTCTTTTTACCTTGGAAGAAATGGAAAAACAGGTGAAAGAAACGGACCGTAGAAATCGCATTTTCATCACATCATTGTTTCTACATTTGGGTCATAAATCAAGTCCATTGGAATTACAGTTTCCTCGCTCCTTAAACTCATTACCCTAGTACGATGATTGCACCTCATTAAAGTCTGACCGCATCTAAATATCAAACCGACCGTTATGATAACACCTAAGATACATAGGAGAAACTTCCCAACATCCATTATGACTCCTTGAGCCCAGTCTCCTAAACCAGAGAACCAATTTCGCGGGTTCAACCATGACACCCAACCAGTCAGCTCATTACCTACAGCAGCAAGAGTGAGATTGTGTCTCCTGCGAAATTCCCACTTCAGTTGGAGAATATCGTCCATCTTTTGGTCTATGACCTCGACCGGGTCCTCGGTGCTATTCGTAATATATGTGCAACATTTCACGCCGTATTGTGTTGCCAGTGTGACACAATATCCGCCTGTCACTGCTGTGAGGTAATTAAGAACCATTCTATGCTGTACCAGTTCTGTTTTGTAAGCTTGAAGTTCTCTTCCAGTGTACCTAAACGTGTCATCATACATTTCAGTGATATTATCTAACAAATTTGCAAGCGCTGAGATGTATCTATAGTTCATCACTCCTCGAGCGGTGCGAGTGAAGTCTAACGCGAGTAGAACCTGAATCCCGGTGGATTCATGGATCAGACCAGAGGCCAAATGCTCTGTTCTCTCTGTCAGTTGCCTTTTAACAACGTGCTCGTAATGGGTGTGAGTATAAGGAGTTTGGGCAACACGGTGTATGTCTTTCATTTTGTCATGTGATACAGTCATTACTTCAGGCAGTACTTTTCCAATATAACACAATCCTTCAGAGTTTGGGGCAAGCCACTTATACGCCTTTCTCCCGCATATGAAATATGCATCATCAGGGAGAACATATGGGACGGAGTAGGACATAACCATATTACACACCTTCCATGTGAAATCTCCTAACCCTAATTCTTCCATCTGCTTAGTACACGTATCAGGTTGTACGATATGTGCACAGTATCCTGGTGATACCTCTCCAACTCTCGTAATCCTATTTCCTAAGGTATACCTATACCGGAAAGATTTTCCTCTACTGGCTATGTGGCGTATAAGCTCTGTATCTGTAGGCATTCTATCTGCTCTATGCGAAAAGGTCATGGTTTGATTACTCCATGACACTTCCCAATTTCCCGGCTTTCGGGGATTGGTAATGTTAAAACATATTAGGGATCTATCTACATGATATTGGTGGAGCTTCAAACTAGGAGGACTGGAGATATTAAACCTCCTGTCCACCGGTCTCCCACCACTTAACTCAAGTACCTCCCCTAACGTTAAAGGAAATGGTACTAGCCCTGATTTGCTATGACCTTGAGGTACTTGAGAGCATACCCAACAATCTGTTTTATTTAACACACTACCCACTAAGGAGTGATAGTCACTCAATGGATGCCGGTCCATATGGATATTAAAACTGGATTGGCATTTCTTAATGCACCCATCCTCAATGACATTGTTACAGAGCCTACAGATACAGTTTTCTTCAGCTAACAATCCTTAAAAGAAAAATGTTTACAGATAACATGGCTGCTAGATCGTTTCCGGTACTCGCCTTTGCTTGGTGATTGGGTTGCTATTGGAAATTTACACCTCCATCTTTATCATCAGGACCTTTCTGGATCCTTTCTTGACCTCACTGATACTCTCACCGAAACAGACTGCTCTGGTCAACATCATGGTCAACAGGAAAATTCATATCACAGTCTCTTGGGGCAAGTCCATCTTACAGGAGGAGAAAAGAAGAAATTTGTAATGGGGTACAAAAAAAACCAGTTTGAGGGGGAGAGACTTGTTACGATAATTAAGTTCTCTAGTCTTTGTCGTTCTTCTTGTTCTGTCGTCATCTCAAAGGTGCTGTCTCTCAGTCTTCCAAACGAACATTCCGATGATGCAATATTCTTTCCAAATCAGCGATCCCTCTGTAAGGAGCAAAAATCTTGCATTACCATTTGTCTAACTGATGTGTGACATACCATCTTTAAACATGAAAACATGAGTGAGAAGAGAGAGAGAGAAAAAACAAAAGAGAGAACAATTCATATGCATATATATTACATAACTCAACAGTAACTACACAATCGGAAACGAGAAAAAAAAAACATTTTTAAAACTTTTTTTAAAACATTGTCAGCATTAGGAAAACATTGTCAGATTATCGGGCTGTCATATCTACGTGTCCTATGGTTTCCTTGAGCAGTCCCTCCCCACCAGCACCTGCATTACTCCACTGTCTGTATCTGGCCAGAATACATTGTGGCGGATAGGTCATGCTGGGGTTTGGTAGACTTCTGCAAGGACCAAGCGGATATGCAATGTTTGAATTCTTACCAATAATCGTCAGAGATGGGGATAGAGAGAGAGAAAAAACATTTTTTTTTCACAAATACATTTACAACATTTCACCTGGTCATTCCTGTGTCTTCAGTGAATGACCTCCCAATTTATTAACCGTTACCTCAGGCTTACCATCAGTCCTAATGATCACCTTTCCTGACTACATATCATGGGTGTGGCCCAAAATTCTTCCTAAAAGATCCCTGATTATAATTGTGTGTGTTATAATTTTGCTCATTTCTTGGTCTAGGGGGTCTGACTTTATGTGGATTTTGTCTACTTCCTGATCTGCAATCTCTTGCAAAATGGCCTTCCTTCTGGCAATTATAACACCTTATCACCTTGGACTTACCCACAGGGATCTGAGGCTCCTTACGTCTCTGTGTTTCCCTGTGCTTGCTGATGTTTTGCTCATGCCCAACAGCAGAGTCCCTTAATGCAGTTACTGATTTATCTCTCCAGTATGGATTGATGATCTGTATCCTTGCTCTCAACACTTCCTTTAAACCATCCATTAGCACAGATATTGCTACTTCTCTGTGCGGTGCACTTGTTTCGATGTTTTCTACACCCGTATACCTAGTCATGTCCTGCAATGCCCGGTGGAAATAATTAGAAGTACTTTCCCCTTCGTTTTGTCTTATGGAGAAAATCTCATTCCACTTGACAACGGCAGGGAAATATACTCCTAACTGTCGGTTGATCTGCTTAATACATTCCTGATTGTTTTCCTCCGTATGAGGTACCTCTGTGTTTAATTTACAATCAGCAATAAATTTCGCAGGCTCAACGCTGGAGGGCAAACATGCCCTCAGCACTGTCCGCCAATCTTTGTTGGTGGGTTCTGTGGAGTTTCCTAGTTCTTTAATAAACCTTTGACATGTTACTAGATTTTTCCTAGGATCAGGAAATTCAGACATAATTGATCTCAATTCCATCCGGGACCAGGGACGGCGCATTGCACTGTCCTTGACGGGAATGATTCCCTGATCGTCAGTCTTCCCATTGGGGACTGTGATCACCCTGATAGGACTAAACTCAATTACATCATCTTGCGTTGGTTCTACAATATGAGGTACATTTGTTTGTGCATGATATAAAACTTTGTACGTACCTGTGGACACGACCTCACCTGACCCTTCGTTAGGGGGTTTGATTATTGCCTTTACCGATTTGGTCGCGTCCACCTGGATGTCTTGTGTGATGGCTGCTGGAAGAGGTGTCGACATCGTTCTGGGCTCACTTTCTTGCTGATAATCCTGAGGGAAGTTTAACATGGGGTGCGACTTGCACAGGTTAACATTTGTACATTTAACACTTTCATTTTCATAAACATTATTACATTTTACACTTTCATTCTTAACACAGTTACTAAGTGCATTTTTATCGTACACCAGTGTGTCATTCTCTGTAACCACCCTCTCCTTCATTGCCACACTTCTCTCACCAAGGTGAGAGTCAGCTGTATGAGCTAGCTCTCCTTGTATTTCACTTTCCCGTTGCCATAACTGTAAACAATCATTTTGTCTAATCCTCTGCTTAGCAGATTTTATTAGACCTATCCTTTTTCGTGGGTTCTGCAATACCTCAGGGTTCAGACTGCCTACCCGGGGAGACTGTTCCCCATCATCCTCTGTCATAAGTTCCCATTCGTTGCATAATACCTGATACCTGGCGGACCCTTTGGGCCAGCAACTACCAACGTGAACCCTTGTTGGACGTCCCTTCTTTGAGCAACTGGCCCCCATCGTTTGCAGATATTGCTGTCTTAGCTAATTCTGACAAACAGACCAAATTGCCCGCGGTAAGGCGACGGTGAAAGTTCAACTAGTGCTTTCACTCACTCTGCGCCCCAATTGGCCTATCCAATCCGTGGGATCTTTTGTAACCTCTATTTACTGGGGCGCGTGGGAGTATGCGATCCCTCCCCAGCAAGTATTGGTCGTTAGAGATTTGCTTAGTGAACAGCGAAACTCCCTTAAAATAACAAAAACCTACACAAATCACGTTAGAATGTACAAGTAGCGTTTATGATCCCACAATAAATTGTTGATGGGTACCAAGGTAACAAACTAATGCACACAATTACGTGCGGTCCAGTCGCACAGCGCATAAATAACTAAATATTTATACGCTTTACGACCAATGGAATCGGTTGTTTAGGCTGCGAAACCTTCAGCCGGAGCTTTAACTATATGGGTGCTACGCAAAACCCCCCCGGGGCTGCGCTTAAATACCTCGCAGTCCTTTTGTCTGCGGAAACTACTTGCTCCTTTACCTTATATAATGTTAACGCGGGCAAGCCAGTCCCACGCCACCAAGTGTCCACTCACCTGATGTGATCTCCGACGGGATCCCGATTTGTGGGTTCACAAAAACAATACCTTAAGTTCCACACTCACTCCTATTCAATCATATACACTTTTAATCTTTCTGTACAGAAATTCCTTTCATACAGGTAGGAGTCCAATCCCTGGGTTTTGCAGTAGAAAAAGGTTTTCTTTTCACTAATACTTTTAGTAAAACTGAACTGAACAACTGTGTGCTATTTACCAGGTGGCTATACTATACCGCCCACCCTAAACAAGGTTATTGTGTGATATGAGTCTCAATGGGCGTATCCGTATGCTCCGTTGCGTAAAACACGCCACGTGCGTATGCCTTTGCGTCACGTACGTGCTTTTGCACGTTGTCCGAGACAAAAGTGCAGATACGCCCACAGCGACACAATCAACACGCTTCTATCAATGTAAACAATACTCAACAGAAATCGCTTACCGTACACCACACAGTATTTGCTATGCTGTGTGTGTGTTCTTTACAGTTATACCCTTAACAATTTTCCTTTGTAATCTTAACTAAATAGCACCAGATTCCTCAGCACGTGTCTAATAATCAATTCTAATGGCAACAAGAAAGTGAGTTACAACAATGTAGATGCGTGCGTGTATGCGTATGCAAAAGCAGAAATAAACAGTTTTAAAAGATAATAGCGTATTGTTCTTACCTCCGGTTCCGGATTCCACCCCAGCACTCCTACAGCGTAGCGAAACAGACGCTTATCTAGTCAGCACTACTGTATCCCTCACCGCCAATACGGATACGAAAGGATACTGCGTTCCCGCCCTTTGCTGACAGATAAAGTCTGTTTTAGCTAGTGCGGATGGATGTGTGGAGGGAGGACGAGCCCTCAATTGATAAAGCTGATTTTTATTACCTTATTAAACTCTCTACGAGGTTAAGAGACTTTGTACGCTATTGGAGTATGTAGTACCGTAAGGGTACGCTCTTAGCGTAGCGGACGCTGTAGCGGGAGCGAGCCGCTCGAGCGACACAAACGCTCGCGAGAATACGCTGTTGGTATCGGGCACACTATAGGTGAGCGACTACCGTAATGCTACGCTATCAGCGTAGCGGACGCTCGAGACCACGAGGAGATCACGAGCGGCGCAGACGCTCACACGATAACAATCATTAAAACTTGTATGTAACACGCTGGAAAGATATTCTTATGCTGTATACCTTGTATCCGAACCAATGTAGTGATGAAACGCTGTTTAACCTTATGGATACTAAAGCTGTTCGAGCGATCGAGACGCTCCTATTACCCCTTGCAATATAACAAATACACACTACCGTTTTAAGGGTCCAAAGCCTTTTACTAACACATATCTAAAGTTACTTCAAAAGGGGAAACAGTTCACAAGTCATACGCTACAAACTAACATATAGATCTAACAGAATATCTAGACAGAAATATACAATAACGTTTACAATCTTAAACTAAACCGAAAGAGAGAGAATGTGGCCAATACAATGAAAGAGCAATGATTACAGAGAATTACTTACATACACACACTGGGAACGATCGCAGCGCAGCCTGGTACCAGACCCCAAGTTTGTCAATATGATAACCCTTTGTGGAGAGAGTCTGTTGGCTATTCAGGCTGGCTGACCTTATATACACTACACACAATACAGTACAATGGTCCCTATAATCCCATTGTTCATTGGACACAGGAATTCGGCTTCGCATTATAACAAAAGGTCATAGGTTGATTCATACAGGTGGGCTGTGACTGCTTCCAACTGTTCAGGTGGGTGGGATACTGGGTTTCCCGCCGCATGGCTAAGTAAGAACAAATAATAGTAAATGGACATAAACTTCTTATGTCCATAACTATTCGCACGAGCGATTAATTCGCTCCAAACCAACACCGGAATATTGCTATTTAAATACTCTTCCGATGGGTACCAAACACCACTGTATGACCCCTGTTAGACCCTTCGTACAATACAAAGAGGGATCTCTCTGTTCAGGAACATGCTATGTTAACTAAACTTTCAGAATCTATCAAAGGGACCATGATCTACAAAATACATTATATAGTGAAAATATGTAACGATTGAGTCGCACGCTACGATCACATAAACTCTACCGTAAATACGCATACCGTGCGCCTGCGGGTGCCCGCGACTGTGAGTATGCACACGTACGGGAGAGCGTACGCATGCGCAGCACGGACCTGTGTGAGGTGCAAATATGGCAGTGTGCATAGAGATATTTTTCTGACTTTGACAGGCAACACAAAAAAGACCAGGTTTTTAGGACGGTCTTGGGCCAATCAGCAACCAAGTAGGAAGAAACTGTGCTTTCCCGCTCTCCCCTCTGCTCCAGGACATGTTCCGGCCAATCAGAAGAGCAAGGAGAGGAGACTGTACTTTCCCGCTCTCCCCTCTGCTCCAGGACATGTTCTGGCCAATCAGCAGAGCAAGGAGAGGAGACTGTGCTTTCCCGCTCTCCCCTCTGCTCCAGGACATGTTCTGGCCAATCAGAAGAGCAAGGAGAGGAGACTGTACTTTCCCGCTCTCCCCTCTGCTCCAGGACATGTTCTGGCCAATCAGCAGAGCAAGGAGAGGAGACTGTGCTTTCCCGCTCTCCCCTCTGCTCCAGGACATGTTCTGGCCAATCAGCAGAGCAAGGAGAGGAGACTGTGCTTTCCCGCTTTCCCCTCTGCTCCAGGACATGCTCAGGCCAATCAGCAGAGCAAGGAGACGAGACTGTGCTTTCCCGCTTTCCCCTCTGCTCCAGGACATGCTCCGGCCAATCAGCAGAGCAAGGAGAGGAGACTGTGCTTTCCCGCTCTCCCCTCTGCTCCAGGACATGCTCCGGCCAATCAGCAGAGCAAGGAGAGGAGACTGTGCTTTCCCGCTCTCCCCTCTGCTCCAGGACATGCTCCGGCCAATCAGCAGAGCAAGGAGAGGAGACTGTGCTTTCCCGCTCTCCCCTCTGCTCCAGGACATGCTCCGGCCAATCAGCAGAGCAAGGAGAGGAGACTGTGCTTTCCCGCTCTCCCCTCTGCTCCAGGACATGTTCTGGCCAATCAGAAGAGCAAGGAGAGGAGACTGTACTTTCCCGCTCTCCCCTCTGCTCCAGGACATGTTCTGGCCAGTCAGCAGAGCAAGGAGAGGAGACTGTGCTTTCCCGCTCTCCCCTCTGCTCCAGGACATGCTCCGGCCAATCAGCAGAGCAAGGAGAGGAGACTGTGCTTTCCCGCTCTCCCCTCTGCTCCAGGACATGCTCCGGCCAATCAGCAGAGCAAGGAGAGGAGACTGTGCTTTCCTGCTCTCCCCTCTGCTCCAGGACATGCTCCGGCCAATCAGCAGAGCAAGGAGACGAGACTGTGCTTTCCTGCTCTCCCCTCTGCTCCAGGACATGCTCCGGCCAATCAGCAGAGCAAGGAGACGAGACTGTGCTTTCCCGCTCTCCCCTCTGCTCCAGGACATGCTCCGGCCAATCAGCGGAGCAAGGAGAGGAGACTGTGCTTTCCCGCTCTCCCCTCTGCTCCAGGACATGCTCCGGCCAATCAGCAGAGCAAGGAGAGGAAACTGTACTTTCCCGCTCTCCCCTCTGCTCCAGGACATGCTCCGGCCAATCAGCAGAGCAAGGAGACGAGACTGTGCTTTGCCGCTCTCCCCCTGCTCCAGGACATGCTCCGGCCAATCAGCAGAGCAAGGAGAGGAGACTGTGCTTTCCCGCTCTCCCCTCTGCTCCAGGACATGCTCCGGCCAATCAGCAGAGCAAGGAGACGAGACTGTGCTTTCCCGCTCTCCCCTCTGCTCCAGGACATGCTCCGGCCAATCAGCAGAGCAAGGAGACGAGACTGTGCTTTGCCGCTCTCCCCCTGCTCCAGGACATGCTCCGGCCAATCAGCAGAGCAAGGGGAGGAGACTGTGCTTTCCTGCTATCCACCTGCTCCAGCCAATCAGCAGAGCAAGGGGAGGAGACTGTGCTTTTCCGCTCACCACACTGCTTCAGGGAACAGTCTCTGTCCAATCAGCAGAGCCAGAGGAGGAATCTGTGTTTTCCCGCTCTCTCCGCTGCTCCACGACATGCTCCGGCCAATCAGCAGGGCAAGGGGAGAGTACTATGCTTTCCCGCTCTCTCCCCTACTCCAGGAAATGTTATTTTGCCAAACTGCAGAGCAAGGGGATATGACTGTGCATTCCCGCTCACCCCCTTGCTTCAGGGAACAGTCTCTGTCCAGTCAGCAGACCAAGGGGAAGGAACTATGATTTCCCGTTCTCCCCGCTGCTCCACGACATGCTCTGGCCAATCAGCAGGGCAAAGGGAGAGGACTATGCTTTCCTGCTTCCCCCCCCCCGCTCCAGGGAATGGTCTCTGGACAATCAGCAGAGCAAGGGGAGGTGACTGTGCTTTCATGCTCTTCTTGCTCCAGGACATGCTTCAGCCAATCAGCAGTGCAAGGGAAGGAGACTGCGCTTTCCCGCGTCCCCCCTGCGCCAGCATATGCTCCGTCCAATCAGCAGAGCAAGGGGAGGAGACTGTGCTTTCCCGCGTCCCCCCTACTCAAACATATGCTCCGTCCAATCAGCAGAGCAAGGGGAAGAGACTGTGCTTTCCCGCTCAGACCCTTGCGTCAGGGAACAGTCTCTGTACAGTCAGCAGAGCCAGAGGAGGAATCTGTGTTTTCCCGCTCTCCCCGCTGCTAAACGACATGCCTCGGCCAATCAGCAGGGCAAGGCGAGAGGACTATGCTTTCCCAATGTCTCCCCTGCTCCAGGTAATGGTCTCTGGCCAATCAGCAGAGCAAGGAGTGGGGACTATAATTCCTGCTCTCCCCCTGCTCCAGGTAATAGTCTCTGACCAATCAGCAAAGCAAAGGGAGGTGACTGTGCTTTCCCGCTCTCCCCCTTGCTCCAGGGAATGTTCTTTTGCCAAACAGATGAGCAAGGGGAGGTGACTGTGCTTTCCCGCGTCCCCCCTGCTCCAATACATGCTCCGTCCAATCAGCAGAGCAAGTGTGCAAACGCTTGTGCAGCCAAGCCGTACAACAAAAATGTTGTGCAGTTTGTGAGTAGGTCTGAACTTACTCAGCCACTGCGATCACTTCAGCCTGTCTGGTCCCGGAATTGACGTCAGACATCCGCCCTGCAAACACCTGCGTTTTTCCAACCACTCCCTGAAAACGGTCAGTTGACACCCATAAACGCCTTCTTTCTGTCAATCTTCTTGTGATCGGCTGTGCGAATGTTATGAACCACAGGTAGTGGTTCATTCCTATTTTATGTTTATAAGTTGTCTTGCAGGCCAGGATTTCCCGTTGCTCTGTTTAAGAATACTCTTGTTTGTTGCCGGTGGTGAGTCTGTGTAATTGCAGCTTGTTCCCATGTGTTCAGCCTCACCTGGCTGCTAATTGCATCTTGTCAGTTTGGAGTCATGCAACAGGGCAGCTGCATCACATAATTAATTAGGCCTCTCTGTTATATGCTGGCTGAGTGCAATTCACAGACGCTGGTGATATTTCTAGGTTTCCAGTCTGCTTGAGTTCTGAGCTTGTTCCTGCCAGTTCCTGAGCTCCTGTGTAGCAGTTTCTGTCGAGCTGCTTCCTGTGTCGATTCCTGTGTCACTCCCTGTGTCGATTCCTGTGTCTGATCCCGTGTCCTGCCGTGAAGCGTTCCTGTCCAGAAGTCCTGTGGCTTTGCCTATGCCTGGTCGAGTTTCTGGCTTCTTGGTATCCACCGGTCTGTCGTTTGGGATTCTGCCTGTCCTCCAGTTCTGAGAGTCTGTGTCGGCAGCATTGGGGGTTCCTGTCCGTTTGCCAGTATTCGTACCGGTTCCGTGAGTAGCGGCTCTGCCGCGTCCGTCGGCCTAGGCCGCTGTATTCCGTTATTATTTCTGTCACTGGTGTTTTGCAGAGGGTTCTGCTTATGCTGTCACCGCCGGTACACAAAAGTATTGTGTCGGCGTGTGGTCAGCATTTCTTGTTGTTCTTTTCCTTTGGCGGCAAGCCGCACATACTTTGGTTTTAGGTTTGTTAGTAGCCCCTGGTCTTGTTGTTTAGTTAGAGGGCCCCTTGTTATCACCCTGTCTCGGTTCACTCTTTGTCTCTCATTAAGACCTGAGGGGGCATCGAAGTTGGGCAGACGTAATCCGCCCTTCAAACGCGGCTGCCATGGGCTCAAGCAACCATAGTCTCGCAAGAGTGTACTGACAGCACGGGCGAGACAACGGAGATAGGGCGCCAGGGGCTATTCCCTTTCCATTCCCCTTTCCCAGCATTACGTCCTGGTGCTCTGGACTCACTTCATAAACATCTCCCTTGTTCTGAGCACCAGGAACCTAACAGCGAATGGGTTCTTCGTTAAATCCATCGCCCAGCAACGATCCACTTTGTACCCGTACGACGCACCTGCGCATTGCGGTGCATATGCATGCGCAGTTTTGCAGAGTTTTGACCTGATTGCATCGCTGCAAAAAATAGCTAGTGTGCGATCAGGTCGGAATGACCCCCTACATGAGTGATTACAGTCTTAAACTGTATGCCTAGTTTCTAAATAAGCATCACTGTATGTAATTATGTTCTATAGCCTCCTCTTCATTTGTGCATTGAGATATTTCAATGCGGAGCCTGAATCTATATATAATAAAGGCAAAAAAGGAGATTGACTCACTGATTGACTCATCACGAAATCTCTTAAACCACAAGGCCTACGATCTTGAAACTTGGCAGGTAGTTTCTCCTTAGGTCCCAGGTGCAAGAACCGGTTTTACAAATGTCACTGTCCATCCACGAAAATCGCAAAAAATGGATGTGTGTGTGTATGTACGTATGTATGTGTATATGTATGTTCCAGCATAACTCCGGAATGCCTGCAGCAATTTACACCAAACTTGATACACATCTGGGAACAAACACTGTGGGAGTAACACACCCCTAGCACCCCTAGGGGGGGGACAGCAGCACAGAGTATATCAGAAGACAGCATTACTCAGGAATGGCTGTAGTAGTGTACACAAAAATTGGTTCACATATGACTTACAATATGGGAACAAACACTGTGGGGGTAAGACACCCCCAGTACCCCTAGGGGTGGGTCAGCAGCACAGAGTATATCAGGAGACAGCATAACTCCGGAATGCCTGGACCAATTTACACCAAACTTGGTACACATATGACTTACAATCTGTGAACAAACACTGTGGGAGTAAGACACCCCTAGGGTTGAGGCAGCAGCACAGAGTATTTCAGCAGACAGCATAACTCTGGAATGCCTGCAGCAATTTACACCAAACTTGGTACACATATGACTTATAGGGGGAGATTCAAATGTTTGAAAAGTTGGTTGGGTGTCTGTTTTTTCCTGTCTATTAGATAGGAAAAAACAGACCCCCAACTGACTTTTCAAACATTTGAATCTCCCCCATAGTCTGAGAACAAACACTGGGGTATATTTACTAAGGTCCCGATTTTGACCGAGATGCCGTTTTTTCTTCAAAGTGTCATCTCGGTAATTTACTAAACTCAAATCACGGCAGTGATGAGGGAATTCGTATTTTTTGGGAAGTCCAAGAAAATAATTACGAATGAATACACCATCGGTCAAAACGCGGCTGTTTAAGTATGAATCTCGGTCATTTACTAAGAAGTGCAAAGCAAAAAAAAATAAAACACTGCCGTGAAAAATTACAACTCGTAAAAAAGTGCTAAAAAAAACCAGACCTGCTTTTTTGATCCGTGATTGTATAGGCATGCAGGGATCCATGAGATCCGTGCATGTATATCAGTGGGAAGGGGTGGGAAAGTGGTTATTTTCAAAAAAAAAATTGCGTGGGGTCCCCCCTCCTAAGCATAACCAGCCTCGGGCTCTTTGAGCCGATCCTGGTTGCAGAAATATGGGGAAAAAATTGACAGGGGTTCCCCCATATTTAAGCAACCAGCATCGGGCTCTGCGCCTGGTCCTGGTTCCAAAAATACGGGGGACAAAAAGAGTAGGGGTCCCCCGTATTTTTAAAACCAGCACCGGGCTCCACTAGCTGGACAGAAAATGCCACAGCCGGGGGTCACTTTTATATAGTGCCCTGCGGCCGTGGCATCAAATATCCAACTAGTCACCCCTGGCCGGGGTACCCTGGGGGAGTGGGGACCCCTTCAATCAAGGGGTCCCCCCCCCCAGCCACCCAAGGGCCAGGGGTGAAGCCCGAGGCTGTCCCCCCCATCCAATGGGCTGCGGATGGGGGGCTGATAGCCTTTGTTGAAAATGTAAAGATATTGTTTTTAGTAGCAGTACTACAAGTCCCAGCAAGCCTCCCCCGCATGCTGGTACTTGGAGAACCACAAGTACCAGCATGCGGCGGAAAAACGGGCCCGCTGGTACCTGTAGTACTACTACTAAAAAAATACCTAAAAAAACACAAGACACACACACCTTGAAAGTAAAGATTTATTACATACATCCACACAAACATACATACATACATACTTACCTTATGTTCACACGCAGGTCGGTCCTCTTCTCCAGTAGAATCCATGGGGTACCTGTTGAATAAATTATACTCACCAGATCCAGGGTACCAGGCTCCTTGGCGAATCCATTTGTAATCCACGTACTTGATTAAAATAAAAAAACGGAGACCCGAGCCACGCACTGAAAGGGGACCCATGTTTTCACATGGGTCCCCTTTCCCCGAATGCCAGAAACCCACTCTGACTTCTGTCTAAGTGGGTTTCTTCAGCCAATCAGGGAGCGCCACGTTGTGGCACCCTCCTGATCGGCTGTGTGCTCCTGTACTGACTGACAGGCAGCACGCGGCAGTGTTACAATGTAGCGCCTATGCGCTCCATTGTAACCAATGGTGGGAACTTTCTGCTCAGCGGTGAGGTCACTTTCGGTCAACCGCTGAGCAGAAAGTTCCCACCATTGGTTACAATGGAGCGCATAGGCGCTACATTGTAACACTGCCGCGTGCTGCCTGTCAATCAGTACAGGAGCACACAGCCGATCAGGAGGGTGCCACAACGTGGCGCTCCCTGATTGGCTGAAGAAACCCACTTAGACAGAAGTCAGAGTGGGTTTCTGGCATTCGGGGAAAGGGGACCCATGTGAAAACATGGGTCCCCTTTCAGTGCGTGGCTCGGGTCTCCGTTTTTTTATTTTAATCAAGTACGTGGATTACAAATGGATTCGTCAAAGAGCCTGGTACCCTGGATCTGGTGAGTATAATTTATTCAACAGGTACCCCATGGATTCTACTGGAGAAGAGGACCGACCTGCGTGTGAACATAAGGTAAGTATGTATGTATGTTTGTGTGGATGTATGTAATAAATCTTTACTTTCAAGGTGTGTGTGTCTTGTCTTTTTTTAGGTATTTTTTTAGTATTAGTACTACAGGTACCAGCGGGCCCGTTTTTCCGCCGCATGCTGGTACTTGTGGTTCTCCAAGTACCAGCATGCGGGGGAGGCTTGCTGGGACTTTTAGTACTGCTACTAAAAACAATATCTTTACATTTTCAACAAAGGCTATCAGCCCCCCATCCGCAGCCCATTGGATGGGGGGGGGACAGCCTCGGGCTTCACCCCTGGCCCTTGGGTGGCTGGGGGGGGGGGACCCCTTGATTGAAGGGGTCCCCACTCCCCCAGGGTACCCCGGCCAGGGGTGACTAGTTGGATATTTGATGCCACGGCCGCAGAGCACTATATAAAAGTGACCCCCGGCTGTGGCATTATCTGTCCAGCTAGTGGAGCCCGGTGCTGGTTTTAAAAATACGGGGGACCCCTACTCTTTTTGTCCCCCGTATTTTTGGAACCAGGACCAGGCGCAGAGCCCGATGCTGGTTGCTTAAATATGGGGGAACCCCTGTCAATTTTTTCCACATATTTCTGCAACCAGGATCGGCTCAAAGAGCCCGAGGCTGGTTATGCTTAGGAGGGGGACCCCACGCATTTTTTTTTTGTGATTTTACAGTATTTATTTAAAAAAAAAAAAAAAATGAACCCCAGCACGGATCACACAGATCCGGCCGAGATTCATTGTGATAAAGTCGGCAGTGTTTTGCTAATCACTGCCGTAAAAAACGGGAAAAAAACACGAATGACATCGACATCGGAACAAATGAAAATGCAGAATACGACAGCTTAGTAAATTAGTCGTAATAAATTCAAAAAGTTGCAATTTTACACTTTCGATGTCATGCGTGATTGAACTTTGACCTTTTTCCGAAAATTACGAATGTTAGTAAATATACCCCACTGTGGGGGTAACACACCCCTAGGGGTGGGCCAACAGCACAGACTATATCAGGACATGCATTAGATGTCAGTGATGACAGTGCTGCATGTGACAGGGGCAGTGATATGATGTGAGGAGGGGAATGGAGGCATCAGGAAGCCACAGACTGAGAGTTATATAGTGGGAAGAGCAGGGTCCCCAGCAGGGCCGGTTCTTGCCCTTGTGGCGCCCCGGCAAATATATAGGGGCATGGCTTCATATGGGGCCCCCATTTTTCCCCCTTGAAACGCCGCTGAAAGAAAGAAAAAAGAAAAATTTATACTTACGAATCTCGATCCCCGCTCCTGATTCCAGACCGCTGCAGATCTCCGCCGGCGCCGCTCTTCTCCTCTCCTCTCCTCTATGGGAGAGACGTCAGTCATGACGTCTCTCCCATAGCACAGCATAGACACTAGAGGTCAATTATGACCCCTAACGTCTGTGCCACAATGCTGTGCGGTGCGCAATGACGTCATCGCGCACCGCACAGCAAAGGTCCTCTCCACGAAGGGAAACTAGACGCGTAGCGTCTGGTTCCCTTCGCAGCGGGGGGCACAGTGGCAGCTCTTTCCATGGTGCAGCGCCCTCCGGATGGCGCCGGTGCCCTCCGGAAGGTGGCGCCCCGGGAAAAAGTCCTGCTTGCCCGTGGCAAGATCCAGTACTGGTTCCCAGAAGCACAGTCTATCAGGAGATGAGTACTATATGTGTAAGTGAGGACAGGGCTGCATGTGACAGGGGCAGTGACATGATGTGAGGAGGGGAATGGAGGCAGCAGGAAGCCACAGACTGAGAGTTGTATAGTGGGAGGAGCAGGGTCCCCAGCAGCACAGAGTATATCAGGAGATGAGTGATGTGTCAGTGAGGACAGGGCTGCATGTGACAGGGGCAGTGACATGATGTGAGGAGGGGAATGGAGGCAGCAGGAAGCCACAGACTGAGAGTTATATAGTGGGAGGAGCAGGGTCCCCAGCAGCACAGAGTATATCAGGAGATGAGTGATGTGTCAGTTAGGACAGGGCTGCATGTGACAGGGGCAGTGACATGATGTGAGGAGGGGAATGGAGGCAGCAGGAAGCCACAGACTGAGAGTTATATAGTGGGAGGAGCAGGGTCCCCAGCAGCACAGAGTATATCAGGAGATGAGTGATGTGTCAGTGAGGACAGGGCTGCATGTGATAGGGGCAGTGACATGATGTGAGGAGGGGAATGGAGGCAGCAGGAGGCCACAGACTGAGAGTTATATAGTGGGAGGAGCAGGGTCCCCAGCAGCACAGAGTATATCAGGAGATGAGTGATGTGTCAGTGAGGACAGGGCTGCATGTGACAGGGGCAGTGACATGATGTGAGGAGGGGAATGGAGGCAGCAGGAGGCCACAGACTGAGAGTTATATAGTGGGAGGAGCAGGGTCCCCAGCAGCACAGAGTATATCAGGAGATGACTGATGTGTCAGTGAGGACAGGGCTGCATGTGACAGGGGCAGTGACATGATGTGAGGAGGGGAATGGAGGCAGCAGGAAGCCACAGACTGAGAGTTATATAGTGGGAGGAGCAGGGTCCCCAGCAGCACAGAGTATATCAGGAGATGAGTGATGTGTCAGTTAGGACAGGGCTGCATGTGACAGGGGCAGTGACATGATGTGAGGAGGGGAATGGAGGCAGCAGGAAGCCACAGACTGAGAGTTATATAGTGGGAGGAGCAGGGTCCCCAGCAGCACAGAGTATATCAGGAGATGAGTGATGTGTCAGTGAGGACAGGGCTGCATGTGATAGGGGCAGTGACATGATGTGAGGAGGGGAATGGAGGCAGCAGGAAGCCACAGACTGAGAGTTATATAGTGGGAGGAGCAGGGTCCCCAGCAGCACAGAGTATATCAGGAGATGAGTGATGTGTCAGTTAGGACAGGGCTGCATGTGACAGGGGCAGTGACATGATGTGAGGAGGGGAATGGAGGCAGCAGGAAGCCACAGACTGAGAGCTGTATAGTGGGAAGAGCAGGGTCCCCAGCAGCACAGAGTATATCAGGAGATGAGTGATGTGTCAGTGAGGACAGGGCTGCATGTGACAGGGGCAGTGACATGATGTGAGGAGGGGAATGGAGGCAGCAGGAAGCCACAGACTGAGAGTTGTATAGTGGGAGGAGCAGGGTCCCCAGCAGCACAGAGTATATCAGGAGATGAGTGATGTGTCAGTGAGGACAGGGCTGCATGTGACAGGGGCAGTGACATGATGTGAGGAGGGGAATGGAGGCAGCAGGAGGCCACAGACTGAGAGTTATATAGTGGGAGGAGCAGGGTCCCCAGCAGCACAGAGTATATCAGGAGATGAGTAATGTGTCAGTGAGGACAGGGCTGCATGTGACAGGGGCAGTGACATGATGTGAGGAGGGGAATGGAGGCAGCAGGAAGCCACAGACTGAGAGTTGTATAGTGGGAGGAGCAGGGTCCCCAGCAGCACAGAGTATATCAGGAGATGAGTGATGTGTCAGTGAGGACAGGGCTGCATGTGACAGGGGCAGTGACATGATGTGAGGAGGGGAATGGAGGCAGCAGGAGGCCACAGACTGAGAGTTATATAGTGGGAGGAGCAGGGTCCCCAGCAGCACATAGTATATCAGGAGATGAGTGATGTGTCAGTGAGGACAGGGCTGCATGTGATAGGGGCAGTGACATGATGTGAGGAGGGGAATGGAGGCAGCAGGAAGTCACAGACTGAGAGTTGTATAGTGGGAGGAGCAGGGTCCCCAGCAGCACAAAGTATATCAGGAAATGAGTGATGTGTCAGTGAGGACAGGGCTGCATGTGACAGGGGCAGTGACATGATGTGAGGAGGGGAATGGAGGCAGCAGGAAGCCACAGACTGAGAGTTGTATAGTGGGAAGAGCAGGGTCCCCAGCAGCACAGAGTATATCAGGAAATGTTTTTTATTTAAAACTTGCATCAAAATTTACAATATATACAGAATAAAACAAATATATAAATACATTATACAAAATAATAATAATAATAATGATGATTAACAAACAACTCAAATTTACATCCCTTGAATAAATAATATACACTGTATATATAAATATTCAGAAATAATACTCCAAACCAACCACCACCCTCACCAACACTCCACCCAAATCTACACACTTATGTTTAAGAAAAACTGAGCAAATCTAGTTAAATGTATGCAAACCTATTCCACAAAACATGAAAGTACTCAAAATCTATGGGATGTGAAAGGAAGAAAAGACCCTAAAGCTAGATTTAGAGAGGACTTCTACCACCCACTCAAGGGGGTTTCAGGTGGCCCCACCAACGAGACCAGCTGACAGCATCCATCCTCTCCTTATCCAGGACCATCATCCTTTCCACCTCGTGCAGAATTAAATCCACCACCACTTCACAGGGAAGGACTTTATTTCTTATGGACACCTGACACCGTGCCATCCAAGTGTGATATCTAACTGCTAAACTGACTAAAAAAATGGTGGTCAAATTAAATCTACCATATCTTTTGAATGCTCCATAAGCCCACTCAGGGTAACTAAGCCCCGAAAGGCACGGGATACGTAAAGCTCTTGAAACTCTCTTGTAAATTTCTACGTTAAAGGGGCACCTGATGAAGAAATGGTCCATTGTCTCCACCTCCCCTAGACATTCCTCCCGTGGACAACCACGATCACTGGCATTTCTCCACATCATGTTCCCCTTTACGTAAAGCTTCCCGTGGAAAGAAAGCCAAGCAATATCTCTGAACTTCAGCGGTATTCTCTCCGAATTAATCAGAGCCAACCCTGCTGAAGCGACATCACTCGGGCAATCCCTTAGTGACAGCGGAACATGAAAGTGGGTTCGCAAAATCCTCTCCCCCAACTCCTTCCTGGAAAGACTTTTGACTTCCCCCACTTCCAGTCCCCAACGCTTTATCACTTTCAAGCACTGGATAACGTAGATCGGGAGATACCCATGCCGAATTTGGGGACTCTTCACTTGGCCCCCTTCTAACCAAAACCTGAGGAAGGGAGACACCCAGATCTCAAAGCCACTTGCCCATCGAGGGGGAGTCTCTAACAGTAGGCTCCCAAAATTAAGTTTTACAAAGGTTGTTACAAAAAAGACCACAGGGTTGACCATACTCAAACCCCCGTCTTTCCTCGACTTATAAGTGATGCCCCTCTTGACTATATTTATTCTGTTCCCCCAAAGTAACATAAAGAACAGAGAGTTCAATTTGGTCCATAAAGATTGAGGCAAGAAGCACACATAGCTGACGTACAGAAAGATCGGGATCAGGTAGGTTTTGCACAAGTCAACCTTTTCCCTGTAAGAGAATTTCCATCTCTTCCAGCTCTCTACTTTCCGGGCAGCATTTTCCAGAATTCTCTCCCAATTTAGAGTGGCATAGTCACCATGGTCGAAACAGATGCCTAAAATCTTTATCTGTGAACTGGCCAGGGGGAGGCTGTCCGGAAGGCAGAATTCCTCGCCTTCCTCCCCCATCCAGAAAACGTCACACTTCTCATGGTTTATTCTGGAGCATGAAGCTTCAGAGTATTCACAGATGAGATTTTCTACTTCACGTGCCTCTGCCACTGATGACAGAACCACTGTGACATCATCTGCGTAAGCCACTACCTTCAGAGGGAACTCCGGTCCCAGCTGCACTCCTCCCACTGCACCGTTCTCTACCCTTCTGATGAAGGGATCGATCGCGAATACATATAGAAGGGGGCTCAGGGGGCATCCCTGACGAACACCAGAGCTCACGCCAAAGGTAGGACCCACCCAACCATTAACAAGTGGGAAGCTCTCGGCCTGACTGTATATTGTTCTTAGCCAATTCACCACCCTGACTGGAAAACCATACCTTTCAAGCAAGGCCCACAGGTACTCATGATTTACTCGGTCAAAAGCCTTAGACTGATCTAATGCCAGCAAGTACTTTCCCCATTTCTCAGCACGGCACCGCTCTATGGCCTCCCGGACGCCAAGGACTGCACTAAAGGTGCTGCGGCCCTTCACAGTACAGTGCTGAGATGGAGAAAGCAGTTGTTCAGAAAATTCCAACAACCTATTAAAAAGTACTTTTGCCAAAATCTTTCTATCTGTATTGAGAAGGGCGATGGGGCGCCAGTTCTCAATGCGAGATGGATCCTTACCTTTGGACAACAATATGAGAACAGATAACCTCATAGAAGGAGGGAGAATTCCCTTGTCCAGGCACTCATTATATACTTCTACAAGGCGGGGAATCAAGAGGTCTGCAAAAGCTATATAAAACTCAGATGTTAACCCATCTGGGCCTGGAGACTTCTTTAAATTTAACCCATCAATCGCCTTCCTGATTTCCTCTGCTGTCACATTATTACCCAAAGTTTCAAAAGAGGCATCTGGGTTACGAAGACCAGGAGTCTCCCTTAGAAATGTTTCCATCCTCTCTCTGATAAGTGGCTGCTCAGACAAAAGATCGGAGTAATAGGATCCAATAACATTCAGGATGCCTTCCTTGTCCTCTTGAAGGACACCCTGTCTGTCATACAGACCCCTCACCTCCTTCACCTCAACTGATTTTCCACAGCTCTGGTAGGGATCAGGTGAGTGGTACTTTCCAAAATCCCTCTCCAGAACCAAGGAATCCAGCCGGTTATACTGATATTCCTTCATCTGAGCCTTCACCCGGGAGATTTCCCCACTATCTCCACACTCAGAGATTAAGAAATCTAATTTCCTTCTCAGGTTCTGATAGATATTCCGTCTTATCAAGTTCTTTTTTACTACCAGCCTACTGAAGAGTCTCCGAATTCTCTTTTTAGTATCTTCCCACCACTCAGATCTACTCCAACCCGCCTCCAAAAGTGTTTCCTGGGATTGAAAGAAGTCTCTAAAGGATTGTCTAACCCTTTCTTCCTTTAGGAGCTCAGAGCTCAAGCGCCATAGGCCCCGTCCTTTCTGAGTAGCTTTTGAAGCATTCAAAGTAATAGAGAGAAAAGCGTGATCAGAGAACTCTACTAGCTTTACCTCTGGAGGGAAAGTTTTCGAAGTTCCCTTAACAAAAAACCTATCTATCCTAGACCTACGACTACCACTAAAATAGGTGTAACCCGTGAGGTCTGGGAAATGGCGAACATGCACATCCACCAGACCGGCCTGTCTAACCATGCTAACTAAAAAATTGGAATCAGGACCCAATGTTGTCCTTGATCCTCCCCTGTCTTTTGGCCTGATAATGGTGTTGAAATCACCTCCAAAGACAATCTGCTGGGCCGTAAAAAGGAACGGTTTTATCTCCCTGAAGAGACATTTCCTGTCCCATGAAGACTGTGGCCCATAAATGTTAATGAGTCTCAGGTCATGTCCCCTCAGGTTGACATCCAAAATCATACACCTACCTGCCTGTAATTCTATAACCTTGTGCACGGTTACCATACCAGTAAAAAGTACTGCCACCCCACCGTACGGCTCGGCCGCAAGAGACCAGTAAGAAGGCCCACGCCTCCACTCACGCTTCACCTTGTGGAGAGTGTCCAACTTAGTAATTCTAGTCTCTTGCAAAAATAAAAAGTCAATCTCAATCGTATTGAAAAAATCAAAGGCCAGAAAACGAGCACGTTCGGAAATTACGGAAGCCACATTAATGGTGGCACATCGTATGGGTTGGGGATCCATGTTTCTTTTGGTTATAGAAGCAGAACCTTGCTCACTTTTCCTTTACATCTTTCCCTGACCCCATATTTGAAGACCCGGCCCCTTGTGTCTCTTTCCCTTTGGGAGGGGTTTCCCTCTCCCCAATGACACCCAACATGCCATCCCCCTTGCCTAACCCTTGGGACAGGCCATCCTTACTCTGTGAGGGTCCAGGATCTGGTGGTTTACGCTCAGACCTGTGTGTCAAGCCTGGAACCCCCAGTGAATCACATGCAGGTGCCCCACTCGGCTTAATTATTGAACCAGAAGAGTCCATGTTAATCTCTTCTTCCTCTACCTCTTGAGTCTCCTCTATTACCATTTCATCAATAGGAGTATGCCCGTTTCCAACTTCTGAATCCTTGGCCACCTCTTTTTCCACCAACTCTGTGCCCATGGGGTCCCATTCTAGACCCTCCTGTACCTCCTCTCCTCCGCTTTCTCCACTATCATCTTCTACCAGTACTTGTTTTTTCTTTTTCCTTCTTTTACTTTTACCCTTTTCAATAGTTACCCCTTCAGATGTTTTTTTATTCTGTTTTGCTTTTCTTTTACTCACTCTGGGTACAAAAATTGGTTCCCCACCATTCCTTGCCACCTCACCCTCCTCTTCCTCATCAGTGGAAAGCACATCAAATCTGTTAGTAAGGATTACCTGCTCATCATCACCTTTCCTCTTTTTTTTATTGTTACCGTTTTTCACCATTTGAAAGGCATCTTCCTTGTCTACAGAACTCCGTGTCCTTACTCCCACAAAAACTGGTCCCTGTTCTTTTCCCTGACCTTCATTCTTATTCCTAGTTGTTTCCTCACTCTGCTCTCTCTCACTTTCCATATTGTGACTTGCCCAGGGGCACCTGCTGTAAGGATGGCCATCCTCACCACACAAATTACATTTAACATTACTGCAATCCCTGGAAACATGTCCGGTTTTCCCACATAATGTACATTTGGTAACATTACAATCACTGCTCATGTGTCGAAAATCCCCGCATTTGAAGCAGGTGCGGGGTTGCCCTGAATAAAAACATTGAACTCGGTCTCGGCCTATATACGCAGCAGAAGGCACACGTATAAAACCTCTGTCTGTACTTTTTAATTGGACCATGGCTGACCACGCTCCCCCCCAAACTCCCATTGTAAAACCAACCTTGATCAAGTTGGACTGTACAGTACAGAATCTGGATAACCAGAACAATATATCCTGGGCTGGAATTGACTCGTTCCTAACCAAGATTGTCAGTTTAACTTTATCCTGTTTAGTGACCAAGTTTGTTTTGTAACTACTGTAGGGTGCCACGGATCTGCATGCCTGCCACTTCGTCCAAAACGTCTGCAGTCCCTGATAGGACTGGAAGCTCACATCAAAATCTGGCGTCTTAACTGGATGGATGCAGGCATACAGATCCGAGGCATGGAACCCAAGGCTGAAAATCATTTGTAGGAACACTTCTTTAGTGGGAACTTCACCTGTTCCTGCCCATTTAAACTGTAAAAGATTTCTTCTTTTATGACCTGACCAGGCCCGACCATTACAGGTGACACATTATTAACAACATTTGGCCTTGCAGCCACGTTAGAATAAGACATTGTACTGGGAACAGGCTGTTCATTCACATTTCCAATAGCATTTGCATTAACCACATTTATATTGCTTAACCCTTCACGCCTCTTTTGTTCCTGGCTAATCAATTCAGCAGCAGCCTTGACCCTGGCTGGGGCAGCCATCTGTCCATATACAGACTGAATAATGTCTTTACCACCGTCTGATAGAGTATTTTTATCTAGTGCTGGCATACCCTGTGCTGTACTGCAGGATTGCACAGTGTCCCCACCAGCATTAACCCCCAGAGCCTCCCCAGTCACTGGCACATTACTGACGTTTGCCAATTTACTTTGTACACCAACCTTTAACTTTATTTTCTCTGCATTTGTGGCCAACATTAGTTCTGCTTTGATTACCTCCATGCGCAATTGGAAGTCTGTGCGCTTTTCCTCTTCCTCAAGCTCATCCATGGCAGCCATCACTACAGAAGGAGGCCCCACTGCTGGGGGAGCAGGACCAAGCTGAGCTGCTGCTGATGTGGTAGGCACCTCTGATCCCGCATGGACCGGCAAACCTGCATTCTCCTGCACACCACTGTCAGTCTCCAGATCAGTCAGTAGGCCGGGGTGTGCACTGCTTTCTGTCTGCACTGGAGCCTCTGTGATCATGCTCTGGACACCACACCCGTCTGCTTCCTGAGAGCTCATCTGCATAGACACTTGCAACACCTGAGCTGCAGCTTGATCAGGTAACTCATGCTCTGCTGCTTGGTCAGGTAACCCTTGCACTGCTGCTTGTGCTGCCATTTCTTTGTCTTTTCTCTCTTGCCGCTTTTCATGCAGCTTGCTTTTTACCTTATCCAGGTCTTTAGAAAGCGACTTGATGGCTTCTCTCAGCACAGGTCTTTCCCATTTAAAGCAAGAGTATCTTCTCTTTTTCTTATCAGCGATTCTTGCACTTATTCTTTTTGATTCTTTCTGCAGCTCCTCCACACTGAGGCTGTCAAAAGTCTCTTCCTCATCATCAGTACTTCCAGGAGACTCAGGCACATTCTCTTTGGCATCAAAGGGCTTCATCCCCTCCCCCACTACTTCACTGTCCATAGGGCAGACAGCGGCTGCTGCCACTCCACCCCATGTTACAGCACATGGGGGAGCACCCTCGGACAGTTTGGGGGGATTTGAAGGCTCTAGTTCCTTCACTAGAGCCACACCGACAGGGCTGGTAGCAGCCGCCACCGCTCGATCCTGTGTTTCCTCACACAGGAGAGCAGCACCCTCCGGTATGTTATGGGGAACTGACTGCGACTCCAGTTGCCTCACTGAATCCGCACCATTAGCACTGCCACTGCTGCCTCTTCTGGATGTCCCCGACTGGCCAGCCGCACAATCTGTCAGGGCACCGGAAGTCTTTAGTCTGGCTGTTGGTTTAGGGCCCTTGCCATGGCCTGCACTCTGGGAGCTCTCTCCCCCAGGAGGATCCATCCCCCGGGGAAGCCAGCAGGGAAACTCCCTGCAGCACGATATCACAGCTACCACTGATGGAACTCTCCTGCACACACCTGCTCACAGCAAACAGAAGCACAAAGGGGCGGTGACAGGATGTGAGGAGGGGAATGGAGGCAGCAGGAAGCCACAGACTGAGAGTTATATAGTGGGAGGAGCAGGGTCCCCAGCAGCACAGAGTATATCAGGAGATGAGTGATGTGTCAGTGAGGACAGGGCTGCATGTGACAGGGGCAGTGACAGGATGTGAGGAGGGGAATGGAGGCAGCAGGAAGCCACAGACTGAGAGTTATATAGTGGGAGGAGCAGGGTCCCCAGCAGCACAGAGTATATCAGGAGATGAGTGATGTGTCAGTGAGGACAGGGCTGCATGTGACAGGGGCAGTGACATGATGTGAGGAGGGGAATGGAGGCAACAGGAAGCCACAGACTGAGAGTTGTATAGTGGGAAGAGCAGGGTCCCCAGCAGCACAGAGTATATCAGGAGATGAGTGATGTGTCAGTGAGGACAGGGCTGCATGTGACAGGGGCAGTGACATGATGTGAGGAGGGGAATGGAGGCAGCAGGAAGCCACAGACTGAGAGTTGTATAGTGGGAGGAGCAGGGTCCCCAGCAGCACAGAGTATATCAGGTGATGAGTGATGTGTCAGTGAGGACAGGGCTGCATGTGACAGGGGCAGTGACAGGATGTGAGGAGGGGAATGGAGGCAGCAGGAAGCCACAGACTGACAGTTATATAGTGGGAGGAGCAGGGTCCCCAGCAGCACAGAGTATATCAGGAGATGAGTGATGTGTCAGTGAGGACGGGGCTGCATGTGACAGGAGCAATGACATGATGTGAGGAGGGGAATGGAGGCAGCAGGAAGCCAAAGACTGAGAGTTATATAGTGGGAGGAGCAGGGTCCCCAGCAGCACAGAGTATATCAGGAGATAAGTGATGTGTCAGTTAGGACAGGGCTGCATGTGACAGGGGCAGTGACATGATTTGAGGAGGGGAATGGAGGCAGTAGGAAGCCACAGACTGAGAGTTGTATAGTGGGAGGAGCAGGGTCCCCAGCAGCACAGAGTATATCAGGAGATGAGGGATGTGTCAGTGAGGACAGGGCTGCATGTGACAGGGGCAGTGACATGATTTGAGGAGGGGAATGGAGGCAGTAGGAAGCCACAGACTGAGAGTTGTATAGTGGGAAGAGCTGGGTCCCTTGGGGGCCCAAAAAGGGGTCCAGCCACTACACAAAGTGGGTCAGGGAAGCAAGATATGTCTATATACTAGATCACCAACCAACGGAAATTAAAAAACAACTATAATTCTAATGTTGCCATCCTCATCCCGCCTCGCAGCACGGGTATTCAGCTAGTACACATATGGTGGTTAACCGTAAATCGCCATTGCTTTGTTTACTACACCAACAGTGTGATTTATATCAATGATTCTCCTTTTGAAGCTTTTAAATGTCAATCTGCTGAACCATTATTACACATACTGTAAGAATTCACCCTCTCCCCCCCCCCCCCCCCCAAAAAAAAAAGTTAAAAGCAAAATAATAATTAGCAAAAAGTAACAAGCAGCCATCTGGTTCTGTCTGAGCACGAAGAAGTAGTTAATTACAGCAAGAAGACAGTATTACTTTCCTCCGATATTAACAGCTTTGAACACAGATGCGTCTTTTCCATAATTAAAGCCAGTGATGCTTTCTCCGTGCAGATTCTTTCGGGGGTCTTTGTCTTGTACATTTGTTGAAATGCACGTTTTTGGGGGGGATTTCTATTGATTTTTATCAGTATCTGTTGTTTCACTATAATATTCACTTCCAACATACTATATTAATTAGTGATTGTAAGCTGATTACATTGAGAATTGCAATTTGGAAAGATAAGAGGCCTAATTCAGACCTGATCGTAGCCGTGCTAAATGTTGCACGGCTACGATCAGTTACTCAGACGTGCGGGGGGGGGGGGGGGGGGCAGCAAAGGGCTAGTCCGTCCCGCATGTCTCCCCCCCCCCCCCCTGCACATAGCGTCGATGCTTTTGTACAGGTCGCAGCAGCTGCGTTTAACGTCAGGCAGCCGCCACGGCCCGCCTCTGCCTGTCAATCAGGCAGAGGCGATCGCTGGGCTGAGATGGCCATCGGTTGTCTGGCATGCGCATGTACCTCCCTATAATATATGTTCATGGAGGGTACGGAGTATAGTTCCCCTGCCCAGTGGGCGAGGTATATACGATAATATGAACTAAGTGTAAATATATGTAGAGTGTATAATCTGTATACTGTATACTGTACAAGGGTGTAAATTTATGAAATGTAGAGACCATGTCCCTATGGATCTTGAAGTATGGGATGGACAATATGGATTAAACTGGCACGAGAGGGGCTAGAGAGACTTTTCCAGAAGCCCCTCGTGCAGGGAATTTGTGCGCCCGCATGCTGGATATAAATTGAGGCAGCACGAGAGAAGAAGAAACGGTTACCTGGAAGGAGGAGCGGCTGCGGACTAGTCCGGCGAGAGAGAAGGAGAGAGGACCGCTGATCGAGTGACCGGGCCGCTTAAGGGAGCTGAGCGGAGCGGCGCCAGTGTCGTAAGCTGAAGGAGGACAGAGGAGACCACCGATTCCCGGAGCTGCAGAGACGGGAGACTGTAAGCGCGGCTGCGGCAAGCGGGGAGACGGAGACCCGAGGTACGGAAGTCTGTCAGCGCTGCTGCGGCAGGAGGGCTGACGCAGCAGAATAGGAGAGGACGCGTGTGAGCTACGGGTCGGAGAGAGACGGACGGAGCAGGGAAGGTGAGCGGGCGCAGTAGGAACGGAGGAGAGTGACCCGGGGCCACCTAGTGAAGGGAATAGCAGAGTGAGGAGAGGAGGATAACTCCGTACCCCGCTGAGCCGCTACTATTACCAGTGAGCCGATCCCCACACAGCAGAGCAGAGCCGCCGCTAAGTCTGTAGAACCGAGCGGTACCCCACAACGCAGCGCCGCAGCCACGTCTTGTAGAAAGGAGCCGACAGCTGTCTTTAAAGCCGTGGCCTCGTCCATAACAGGAGAGACGCTTCCAGTACTGCAGAGGTAGTTGGGGAGCAGATGGTGAAGGATTCGTAGCTGGGGACTGATTTGCTCATTGGCTGCTAGCTGTCAGAGTGGCTCAGAGGGGTATCCGTTCACATGGTCGACCATGTTATGGTCGACAGTCATTAGCTCGACCACTATTGGTCGACATTGACATGGTCGACATGGACACATGGTCGACACATGAAAATGGTCGACACATGAAAAGGTTGACATGGGTTTTTTTAACTTTTTTTTCTTTTGGGGAACTTTTCCATACTTTACGATCCACATGGACTACGATTGGAACGGTAAAGTGTGCCGAGCGAAGCGGCAGCGGAGCGAAGGCACCATGCCCGAAGCATGGCGAGCGGACGCGGTGCGCTAATTGGGGTTCCCAGTCACTTTACGCAAAAAACGACACCAAAAAAAGTTAAAAAACTCATGTCGACATTTTCATATGTCGACCTTTCATGTGTCGACCATTTTCATGTGTCGACCATGTGTCCATGTCAATGTCGACCAATAGTGGTCGACCTAATGACTGTCGACCATAACATGGTCGACCATTCATACCGGAACAGCTCAGAGGTAGGGGGAGTGCAAGAGCTGGCTGAGTTGTACCGCCTCCGGTAAGCCCAGTTGATATTACCTACTCATTCCCAGCAGAACTATAGTCAGAGGAAACCGTGGAAGGCACATTAATGTTTATTTTATATATTATAGCCCTATTCATGGCAGGAGATGAACTGCAACTGTAGATAATATAATTAATATAATAGCATCTCCTTGGACACTTACATTTGAATGACATTTGAGCATCACGGGTGCCGTCCAAGGGTTATGTTTCAACCGCATCCACTGAGATGAGACAGATATATTATCCCTCGTACTGGAATTAAAAGCTAAGTGTGACTCTTACACTAAATACGTCAGTAATTACTCTGAATTACCTCTATTGTGTCCCCTTCTTAGAGGTACATGGTCTCTATGTACTCAGGATATAGAGATTAGGGCAGCTGATTTTGACGTATGCGGAGATCACTCAAATTAGAGTAGATAGATACTGTATGACGCCACGGTTCATCTGGTCGGACTACAGCGTAGTATGAACAGTGTTGCCCAAAGGATGCTTCGGTGAGAGAGAGAGAAAGACAGCTTTCGGTATTTCATTTGGAGTTGCTATACTTGAGGTCACTAATCCAGAGTATCTTCATGGGATATATATAACCAGCTCTACTATAAATTCTTGCCATAACCTGACTAGATTCAGTGTAGAGATAACCATAAGAAAACTATGGAATATTTGACCAGTATCCGCCTTATCATCACCCATAGGCAGATATTTATGAGCCAGTAAAAGAATTCAGAATACACTGCCCCGGTTCACCTAATAGTAGTAGGTATTCGACTGCCACGGGAACTTGCTACCGCCCTTGGATTTTTAAACTGTTACTATAATTGCCGTAGCCATATTGGAACTTAGCTCAACAGTTGTGGCCACGCATAACAATTGACCTGTACAGTGATCACTTAAGGTAACCTATTAGGTAGACTGCGCAGAAGGTATGAGGTAAACCCCGGGTCCATAGTCGTTCAGGCTGTGGTTATTATGTATTTTTTTGTATTGCATGCAGTTATGTTGTAAAATAAGATTGTAAGAGTATTGTTTTAGCAAACATAACATATATTTTGAGTCAACCTGCCAAATGATTATTTAAATGTTGAAGGTGAAAATAAAATTGCTTACCTAATTTAGCTTGTCCGGTGTATCCAAGAGATCCTGATCCGGGAGTGTCCTGCAAAGTAAACCTGAAAATAAAGAAAAGTACCGGATTAGTAAGGTGAGGTGACCCTCCTATATCCAATATATATTGCTCTGAGTCTTAATAGAGACATACAAATATATCTCAACTCTACCACACTCACAACACCCACTACCTATATTAGGGAGGGTTCTCTCAAGCAAACCCGGGTGTATAGTTGCTTGGGTGGAGGCACGCCAGTTTATCCACAACCCTCCTTCTAGAGAAGGGGTAGGAGGGTTACACGCAGTTCAGACCTGATCAGCTGCTGTGCGAAAACGCACAGCAGCGATCGGATCTGAATTAGGCCCAAGGTGAAATGAAAAGTGTAAAGGCATCCAATGGACCAAGTGCTTGTAATATTTTTGGACCAGCACCTAGATTATCTGTTTGAAGCCAAGGACCTGGCTGTACTATATATACCATGAAGACCAAGGCACAGGGGAATGGAGAGCGGTTCATTCCCCTTCTGTCCTCCACTTACCCCCATCATCACCCAGCTGTAGACTTGTTACATATGACCATTACAGCAATATGTTAAGACATTACTAAATGACTCTGGGACTTATTCAGGTTTGTTAGCAAACCAAGGGTGTAATTCAGATCTGTTCTCTGCTGCGCGTCTCCGTACAGCGGGCGACCAGGTACTAAATGCGTACGCGTGTCGGACAAAAACAAAGGGCGGGATTTTGCAAAAAAATCCGTTCACGCGGGTGTTTGCAAGGTGATTGACAGGTAGAGGCCGTTTGTGGGTGGTAACTGACCATTTACTGGGAGTGTTTGGAAAAACGCAGGCGTGCCCAAACGTTTTCATGGGGTGTGTCTGACGTCAGCTCCAGCCCCGATCAGCCTGATGTGATCGCACTGGATAATACCCCTTTTCAACTAGCGCGGGGGCGTGCATGTACCCGTGTTTCTTTCTAGTGGAAACGCCCCCACTCCCCCCCCCCGCAAATTCCCAAATCAAGTGATCCTGGAATCCTACCCGTGTAGCTTGCCGGGTTGAACACGTGTTCAACCCGGTAAGTTGTGTAGTGTAAACGGAAGCCGTGTCGATGCGACGCGGCTCCCGTACACAGTGTATGGAAGGGCGGCGCTGGGAGATCATGTGATCTTCCAGCGCTGCCCCTGCCACGTCAACAGCAGCGTCACCAACCGGGTTGGTGAGCGCAGTGTAGAAGGGGGCTCTAGCACAGGTCGCAGCCGTGTCAGGCTCCCGGCTGCGACCCATGCTAGCAAGTGGAAAAGGGGTATAAGTAAGTCCTGAGCCTTGCAGAGACTGCACACACTAGATTTTATCAGCTCAGCGTACACATAGCATTGCACACTTGGACTGCGAAAACACACTCCACCTGTAGGCGGTTCTCTTTATCAAGCGATATCCTAGTATTTTTATCTATTGTAGCTACCATGTGTCACTGAAGGAGTTATTATCTAAAGGACACCTCTGCACTTTTATCTAATTTCCAACAAATTAACAACATTCCAGAAAACAACTTGCTGTGCACTTTACACTTGAAAAGTTTGTATACTTCCATCCCACATACAGAGGGTGTAGCTGCAGTTATAGTTTCTCGCCAAGGGGTCGGTATATTTTGTGGACATTGACCATCTTGACATTCATCAAGTTGACACTAAAGAAATGTCGCAATCATCAGACTATCGAGAAAAGATTACCAATGGTGTAGCAATCACTTATTTGCTAGCTGGCCTCAGTTGACGATGACCTTCACCTGTCTTCCAGCAGTGAGTAATGCCTCTAAATCTACCACCTAACCCTCCCCCTGCTGCCAAACCCTAACCCTCCCCCTGCTGCCAAACCCTAACCCTCCCCCTGCTGCCAAACCCTAACCTTCCCCCTGCTGCCAAACCCTAACCCTCCCCCTGCTGCCAAACACTAACCTTCCCCCTGCTACCAAACCCTAACCCTCCCCCTGTTGCCAAACCGTAACCTTCCCCCTGCTGCCAAACCCTAACCCTCCCCCTGCTGCCAAACATAACCCACCCCCTTCTGACAAACCCTAACCCTCCCCCTGCTGCCAAACCTAACCCTCCCCCTGCTGCCAAACCCTAACCCTCCCCCTGCTGCCAAACCCTAACCTTCCACCTGCTACCAAACCCTAACCTTCCCCCTGCTGCCAAACCGTAACCTTCCCCCTGCTGCCAAACCCTAACCCTCCCCCTGCTGCCAAACCCTAACCTTCCCCCTGCTGCCAAACCCTAACCCTCCCCCTGCTGCCAAACCGTAACCTTCCCCCTGCTGCCAAACCCTAACCCTCCCCCTGCTGCCAAACATAACCCACCCCCTTCTGACAAACCCTAACTCTCCCCCTGCTGCCAAACCTAACCCTACCCCTGCTGCCAAACCCTAACCCTCCCCCTGCTACCAAACCCTAACCCTCCCCCTGCTGCCAAACATAACCCACCCCCATCTGACAAACCCTAACTCTCCCCCTGCTGCCAAACCTAACCCTCCCCCTGCTGCCAACCCTAACCCACCCCCTGCTGCCAAACCGTAACCCTCCCCCTGCTGCCAAACCCTAACCCTCCCCCTGCTGCCAAACCGTAACCCACCCCCTGCTGCCAAACCCTAAACCTCCCCCTGCTGCCAAACCGTAACCCACCCCCTGCTGCCAAACCGTAACCCTCTCCCTGCTGCCAAACCCTAACCCTCCCCTGCTGCCAAACCGTAACCCTCCCCCTGCTGCCAAACCCTAACCCTGCCCCTGCTGCCAAACCCTAACCCTGCCCCTGCTGCCAAACCGTAACCCACCCCCTGCTGCCAAACCTAACCCTCCCCCTGCTGCCAAACCGTAACCCTCCCCCTGCTGCCAAACCCTAACCCTCCCCCTGCTGCCAAACTGTAACCCTCCCCCTGCTGCCAAACCCTAACCCTCCCCTGCTGCCAAACCCTAACCCTCCCCCTGCTGCCAAACTGTAACCCTCCCCCTGCTGCCAAACCCTAACCCTCCCCTGCTGCCAAACCTAACCCTCCCCATGCTGCCAAACCGTAACCCACCCCCTGCTGCCAAACTGTAACCCTCCCCCTGCTGCCAAACTGTAACCCTCCCCCTGCTGCCAAACCCTAACCCTCCCCCTGCTGCCAAACCGTAACCTTCCCACTGCTGCCAAACCGTAACCTTCCCCCGGCTGCCAAACATAACCCACCCCCTTCTGACAAACCCTAACTTTCCCCCTGCTGCCAAACCTAACCCTCCCCCTGCTGCCAAACCCTAACCCTCCCCCTGCTGCCAAACATAACCTACCCCCTTCTGACAAACCCTAACCCTCCCCCTGCTGCCAAACTGTAACCCTCCCCCTGCTGCCAAACCCTAACCCTCCCCTGCTGCCAAACCCTAACCCTCCCTCTGCTGCCAAACTGTAACCCTCCCCCTGCTGCCAAACCCTAACCCTCCCCTGCTGCCAAACCTAACCCTCCCCATGCTGCCACACCGTAACCCACCCCCTGCTGCCAAACATAACCCACCCCCATCTGACAAACCCTAACTCTCCCCCTGCTGCCAAACCTAACCCTCCCCCTGCTGCCAAACCCTAACCCACCCCCTGCTGCCAAACCGTAACCCTCCCCCTGCTGCCAAACCCTAACCCTCCCCCTGCTGCCAAACCGTAACCCACCCCCTGCTGCCAAACCCTAAACCTCCCCCTGCTGCCAAACCGTAACCCACCCCCTGCTGCCAAACCGTAACCCTCCCCCTGCTGCCAAACCGTAACCCTCCCCCTGCTGCCAAACCGTAACCCTCCCCCTGCTGCCAAACCCTAACCCTCCCCTGCTGCCAAACCCTGCCCCTGCTGCCAAACCGTAACCCACCCCCTGCTGCCAAACCTAACCCTCCCCCTGCTGCCAAACCTAACCCTCCCCCTGCTGCCAAACCGTAACCCTCCCCCTGCTGCCAAACCCTAACCCTCCCCCTGCTGCCAAACCCTAACCCTCCCCCTGCTGCCAAACCCTAACCCTCCCCCTGCTGCCAAACCCTAACCCTCCCCCTGCTGCCAAACCCTAACCCTCCCCCTGCTGCCAAACCCTAACCCTCCCCCTGCTGCCAAACTGTAACCCTCCCCCTGCTGCCAAACCCTAACCCTCCCCTGCTGCCAAACCTAACCCTCCCCATGCTGCCAAACCGTAACCCACCCCCTGCTGCCAAACCCTAACCCTCCCCCTGCTGCCAAACTGTAACCCTCCCCCTGCTGCCAAACCCTAACCCTCCCCCTGCTGCCAAAACCTAACCCTCCCCCTGCTGCCAAACCGTAACCTTCCCACTGCTGCCAAACCGTAACCTTCCCCCTGCTGCCAAACATAACCCACCCCCTTCTGACAAACCCTAACTTTCCCCCTGCTGCCAAACCTAACCCTCCCCCTGCTGCCAAACCTAACCCTCCCCCTGCTGCCAAACCCTAACCCTCCCCCTGCTGCCAAACATAACCTACCCCCTTCTGACAAACCCTAACCCTCCCCCTGCTGCCAAACTGTAACCCTCCCCCTGCTGCCAAACCCTAACCCTCCCCTGCTGCCAAACCCTAACCCTCCCTCTGCTGCCAAACTGTAACCCTCCCCCTGCTGCCAAACCCTAACCCTCCCCTGCTGCCAAACCTAACCCTCCCCATGCTGCCAAACCGTAACCCACCCCCTGCTGCCAAACATAACCCACCCCCATCTGACAAACCCTAACTCTCCCCCTGCTGCCAAACCTAACCCTCCCCCTGCTGCCAAACCCTAACCCACCCCCTGCTGCCAAACCGTAACCCTCCCCCTGCTGCCAAACCCTAACCCTCCCCCTGCTGCCAAACCGTAACCCACCCCCTGCTGCCAAACCCTAAACCTCCCCCTGCTGCCAAACCGTAACCCACCCCCTGCTGCCAAACCGTAACCCTCCCCCTGCTGCCAAACCCTAACCCTCCCCAGCTGCCAAACCGTAACCCTCCCCCTGCTGCCAAACCCTAACCCTGCCCCTGCTGCCAAACCGTAACCCACCCCCTGCTGCCAAACCTAACCCTCCCCCTGCTGCCAAACCGTAACCCACCCCCTGCTGCCAAACCGTAACCCTCCCCCTGCTGCCAAACCCTAACCCTCCCCCTGCTGCCAAACTGTAACCCTCCCCCTGCTGCCAAACCCTAACCCTCCCCTGCTGCCAAACCCTAACCCTCCCCTGCTGCCAAACCCTAACCCTCCCCCTGCTGCCAAACCCTAACCCTCCCCTGCTGCCAAACCTAACCCTCCCCATGCTGCCAACCCTAACCCTCCCCCTGCTGCCAACCCTAACCCTCCCCCTGCTGCCAAAACCTAACCTCCCCCTGCTGCCAAACCCTAACCCTCCCCCTGCTGCCAAACCGTAACCTTCCCACTGCTGCCAAACCGTAACCTTCCCCTTGCTGCCAAACATAACCCACCCCCTTCTGACAAACCCTAACTTTCCCCCTGCTGCCAAACCTAACCCTCCCCCTGCTGCCAAACCCTAACCCTCCCCCTGCTGCCAAACATAACCTACCCCCTTCTGACAAACCCTAACTCTCCCCCTGCTGCCAAACCTAACCCTCCCCCTGCTGCCAAACCCTATCCCTCCCCCTGCTGCCAAACCCTAACCTTCCCCCTGCTACCAAACCCTAACCCTCCCCCTGCTGCCAAACCGTAACCTTCCCCCTGCTGCCAAACCCTAACCCTCCCCCTGCTGCCAAACCCTAACCCTCCCCCTGCTGCCAAACCCTAACCTTCCCCCTGCTACCAAACCCTAACCCTCCCCCTGCTGCCAAACCCTAACCCTCCCCCTGCTGCCAAACCCTAACCCTCCCCCTGCTGCCAAACCCTAACCCTCCCCCTGCTGCTAAACCCTAACCCTCCCCCTGCTACCAAACCCTAACCCTCCCCCTGCTGCCAAACATAACCCACCCCCATCTGACAAACCCTAACTCTCCCCCTGCTGCCAAACCTAACCCTTCCCCTGCTGCCAAACCCTAACCCACCCCCTGCTGCCAAATCGTAACCCTCCCCCTGCTGCCAAACCGTAACCCTCCCCCTGCTGCTAAACCCTAACCCTCCCCCTGCTGCCAAACCGTAACCCACCCCCTGCTGCCAAACCCTAAACCTGCCCCTGCTGTCAAACCGTAACCCACCCCCTGCTGCCAAACCTAACCCTCCCCCTGCTACCAAACCCTAACCCTCCCCCTGCTGCCAAACATAACCCACCCCCATCTGACAAACCCTAACTCTCCCCCTGCTGCCAAACCTAACCCTTCCCCTGCTGCCAAACCCTAACCCACCCCCTGCTGCCAAATCGTAACCCTCCCCCTGCTGCCAAACCGTAACCCTCCCCCTGCTGCTAAACCCTAACCCTCCCCCTGCTGCCAAACCGTAACCCTCCCCCTGCTGCCAAACCCTAACCCTGCCCCTGCTGTCAAACCGTAACCCACCCCCTGCTGCCAAACCTAACCCTCCCCCTGCTGCCAAACCGTAACCCACTCCCTTCTGACAAACCCTAACTCTCCCCCTGCTGCCAAACCTAACCCTTCCCCTGCTGCCAAACCCTAACCCACCCCCTGCTGCCAAATCGTAACCCTCCCCCTGCTGCCAAACCGTAACCCTCCCCCTGCTGCTAAACCCTAACCCTCCCCCTGCTGCCAAACCGTAACCCTCCCCCTGCTGCCAAACCCTAACCCTGCCCCTGCTGTCAAACCGTAACCCACCCCCTGCTGCCAAACCTAACCCTCCCCCTGCTGCCAAACATAACCCACCCCCTTCTGACAAACCCTAACTCTCCCCCTGCTGCCAAACCTAACCCTCCCCCTGCTGCCAAACCCTAACCCTCCCCCTGCTGCCAAACATAACCTACCCCCTTCTGACAAACCCTAACTCTCCCCCTGCTGCCAAACCTAACCCTCCCCCTGCTGCCAAACCCTAACTCTCCCCCTGCTGCCAAACCGTAACCCTCCCCCTGCTGTCAAACCCTAACCCTCCCCTTGCTGCCAAACCGTAACCCACCCCGCTGCCAAACCGTAACCCACCCCCTGCTGCCAAATCCTAAACCTCCCCCTGCTGCCAAACCGTAACCCACCCCCTGCTGCCAAACCGTAACCCTCCCCCTGCTGCCAAACCCTAACCCTCCCCTGCTGCCAAACCGTAACCCTCCCCCTGCTGCCAAACCCTAACCCTGCCCCTGCTGCCAAACCGTAACCCACCCCCTGCTGCCAAACCTAACCCTCTCCCTGCTGCCAAACCGTAACCCACCCCCTGCTGCCAAACCGTAACCCTCCCCCTGCTGCCAAACTGTAACCCTCCCCCTGCTGCCAAACTGTAACCCTCCCCCTGCTGCCAAACTGTAACCCTCCCCTGCTGCCAAACCTAACCCTCCCCATGCTGCCAAACCGTAACCCACCCCCTGCTGCCAAACCCTAACCCTCCCCCTGCTGCCAAACTGTAACCCTCCCCCTGCTGCCAAACCCTAACCCTCCCCCTGCTGCCAAAACCTAACCCTCCCCCTGCTGCCAAACCCTAACCCTCCCCCTGCTGCCAAACCGTAACCTTCCCACTGCTGCCAAACCGTAACCTTCCCCCTGCTGCCAAACATAACCCACCCCCTTCTGACAAACCCTAACTTTCCCCCTGCTGCCAAACCTAACCCTCCCCCTGCTGCCAAACCCTAACCCTCCCCCTGCTGCCAAACATAACCTACCCCCTTCTGACAAACCCTAACCCTCCCCCTGCTGCCAAACTGTAACCCTCCCCCTGCTGCCAAACCCTAACCCTCCCCTGCTGCCAAACCCTAACCCTCCCTCTGCTGCCAAACTGTAACCCTCCCCCTGCTGCCAAACCCTAACCCTCCCCTGCTGCCAAACCTAACCCTCCCCATGCTGCCACACCGTAACCCTCCCCCTGCTGCCAAACATAACCCACCCCCATCTGACAAACCCTAACTCTCCCCCTGCTGCCAAACCTAACCCTCCCCCTGCTGCCAAACCCTAACCCACCCCCTGCTGCCAAACCGTAACCCTCCCCCTGCTGCCAAACCCTAACCCTCCCCCTGCTGCCAAACCGTAACCCACCCCCTGCTGCCAAACCCTAAACCTCCCCCTGCTGCCAAACCCTAAACCTCCCCCTGCTGCCAAACCGTAACCCACCCCCTGCTGCCAAACCGTAACCCTCCCCCTGCTGCCAAACCCTAACCCTCCCCTGCTGCCAAACCGTAACCCTCCCCCTGCTGCCAAACCCTGCCCCTGCTGTCAAACCGTAACCCACCCCCTGCTGCCAAACCTAACCCTCCCCCTGCTGCCAAACCGTAACCCACCCCCTGCTGCCAAACCGTAACCCTCCCCCTGCTGCCAAACCCTAACCCTCCCCCTGCTGCCAAACTGTAACCCTCCCCCTGCTGCCAAACCCTAACCCTCCCCCTGCTGCCAAACCCTAACCCTCCCCCTGCTGCCAAACTGTAACCCTCCCCCTGCTGCCAAACCCTAACCCTCCCCTGCTGCCAAACCTAACCCTCCCCATGCTGCCAAACCGTAACCCACCCCCTGCTGCCAAACCCTAACCCTCCCCCTGCTGCCAAACTGTAACCCTCCCCCTGCTGCCAAACCCTAACCCTCCCCCTGCTGCCAAAACCTAACCCTCCCCCTGCTGCCAAACCCTAACCCTCCCCCTGCTGCCAAACCGTAACCTTCCCACTGCTGCCAAACCGTAACCTTCCCCCTGCTGCCAAACATAACCCACCCCCTTCTGACAAACCCTAACTTTCCCCCTGCTGCCAAACCTAACCCTCCCCCTGCTGCCAAACCCTAACCCTCCCCCTGCTGCCAAACATAACCTACCCCCTTCTGACAAACCCTAACCCTCCCCCTGCTGCCAAACTGTAACCCTCCCCCTGCTGCCAAACCCTAACCCTCCCCTGCTGCCAAACCCTAACCCTCCCTCTGCTGCCAAACTGTAACCCTCCCCCTGCTGCCAAACCTAACCCTCCCCATGCTGCCAAACCGTAACCCACCCCCTGCTGCCAAACATAACCCACCCCCATCTGACAAACCCTAACTCTCCCCCTGCTGCCAAACCTAACCCTCCCCCTGCTGCCAAACCCTAACCCACCCCCTGCTGCCAAACCGTAACCCTCCCCCTGCTGCCAAACCCTAACCCTCCCCCTGCTGCCAAACCGTAACCCACCCCCTGCTGCCAAACCCTAAACCTCCCCCTGCTGCCAAACCGTAACCCACCCCCTGCTGCCAAACCGTAACCCTCCCCCTGCTGCCAAACCCTAACCCTCCCCAGCTGCCAAACCGTAACCCTCCCCCTGCTGCCAAACCCTAACCCTGCCCCTGCTGCCAAACCGTAACCCACCCCCTGCTGCCAAACCTAACCCTCCCCCTGCTGCCAAACCGTAACCCACCCCCTGCTGCCAAACCGTAACCCTCCCCCTGCTGCCAAACCGTAACCCTCCCCCTGCTGCCAAACCCTAACCCTCCCCCTGCTGCCAAACTGTAACCCTCCCCCTGCTGCCAAACCCTAACCCTCCCCTGCTGCCAAACCCTAACCCTCCCCCTGCTGCCAAACTGTAACCCTCCCCCTGCTGCCAAACCCTAACCCTCCCCTGCTGCCAAACCTAACCCTCCCCATGCTGCCAAAGTGTAACCCTCCCCCTGCTGCCAACCCTAACCCTCCCCCTGCTGCCAAAACCTAACCTCCCCCTGCTGCCAAACCCTAACCCTCCCCCTGCTGCCAAACCGTAACCTTCCCACTGCTGCCAAACCGTAACCTTCCCCTTGCTGCCAAACATAACCCACCCCCTTCTGACAAACCCTAACTTTCCCCCTGCTGCCAAACCTAACCCTCCCCCTGCTGCCAAACCCTAACCCTCCCCCTGCTGCCAAACATAACCTACCCCCTTCTGACAAACCCTAACTCTCCCCCTGCTGCCAAACCTAACCCTCCCCCTGCTGCCAAACCCTAACCCTCCCCCTGCTGCCAAACCCTAACCTTCCCCCTGCTACCAAACCCTAACCCTCCCCCTGCTGCCAAACCGTAACCTTCCCCCTGCTGCCAAACCCTAACCCTCCCCCTGCTGCCAAACCCTAACCCTCCCCCTGCTGCCAAACCCTAACCTTCCCCCTGCTGCCAAACCCTAACCCTCCCCCTGCTGCCAAACCGTAACCTTCCACCTGCTGCCAAACCCTAACCCTCCCCCTGCTGCCAAACATAACCCACCCCCTGCTGCCAAACCCTAACTCTCCCCCTGCTGCCAAACCTAACCCTCCCCCTGCTGCCAAACCCTCCCCCTGCTGCCAAACCGTAACCCACCCCCTGCTGCCAAACCGTAACCCTCCCCCTGCTGCCAAACCCTAACCCTGCCCCTGCTGCCAAACCGTAACCCACCCCCTGCTGCCAAACCTAACCCTCTCCCTGCTGCCAAACCGTAACCCACCCCCTGCTGCCAAACTGTAACCCTCCCCCTGCTGCCAAACTGTAACCCTCCCCCTGCTGCCAAACTGTAACCCTCCCCCTGCTGCCAAACCCTAACCCTCCCCTGCTGCCAAACCGTAACCCTCCCCCTGCTGCCAAACCCTAACCCTGCCCCTGCTGCCAAACCGTAACCCACCCCCTGCTGCCAAACCGTAACCCACCCCGCTGCTGCCAAACCGTAACCCACCCCGCTGCTGCCAAACCGTAACACTCCCTATGCTGCCAAACCGTAACCCACCCCCTGCTGCCAAACCATAACCCTCCCCCTGCTGCCAAACTGTAACCCTCCCCCTGCTGCCAAACCCTAACCCTCCCCCTGCTGCCAAAACCTAACCCTCCCCCTGCTGCCAAACCATAACCTTCCCCCTGCTGCCAAACCATAACCTTCCCACTGCTGCCAAACCATAACCTTCCCACTGCTGCCAAACCGTAACCTTCCCCCTGCTGCCAAACATAACCCACCCCCTTCTGACAAACCCTAACTCTCCCCCTGCTGCCAAACCTAACCCTCCCCCTGCTGCCAAACCCTAACCCTCCCCCTGCTGCCAAACATAACCTACCCCCTTCTGACAAACCCTAACTCTCCCCCTGCTGCCAAACCTAACCCTCCCCCTGCTGCCAAACCCTAACCCTCCCCCTGCTGCCAAACCGTTACCCTCCCCCTGCTGCCAAACCCTAATCCTCCCCCTGCTGCCAAACCGTAACCCACCCCGCTGCCAAACCGTAACCCACCCCCTGCTGCCAAATCCTAAACCTCCCCCTGCTGCCAAACCGTAACCCACCCCCTGCTGCCAAACCGTAACCCTCCCCTTGCTGCCAAACCCTAACCCTCCCCTGCTGCCAAACCGTAACCCTCCCCCTGCTGCCAAACCCTAACCCTGCCCCTGCTGCCAAACCGTAACCCACCCCCTGCTGCCAAACCGTAACCCTCCCCCTGCTGCCAAACCGTAACCCTCCCCCTGCTGCCAAACCGTAACCCTCCCCCTGCTGCCAAACTGTAACCCTCCCCCTGCTGCCAAACTGTAACCCTCCCCCTGCCGCCAAACCCTAACCCTCCCCTGCTGCCAAACCGTTACCCTCCCCCTGCTGCCAAACCCTAACCCTGCCCCTGCTGCCAAACCGTAACCCACCTTCTGCTGCCAAACCGTAACCCACCCCGCTGCTGCCAAACCGTAACCCACCCCGCTGCTGCCAAACCGTAACCCTCCCCCTGCTGCCAAACTGTAACCCACCCCCTGCTGCCAAATCCTAACCCTCCCCCTGCTGCCAAACCGTAACCCACCCCGCTGCTAAACCGTAACCCACCCCCTGCTGCCAAACCCTAACTCTTCCTTCTGCTGCCAAACCGTAACCCTCCCCCTGCTGCCAAACCCTAACCCTCCCCCTGCTGCCAAACCGTAACCCACCCCCTGCTGCCAAACCCTAAACCTCCCCCTGCTGCCAAACCGTAACCCACCCCCTGCTGCCAAACCGTAACCCTCCCCCTGCTGCCAAACCCTAACCCTCCCCTGCTGCCAAACCGTAACCCTCCCCCTGCTGCCAAACCCTAACCCTGCCCCTGCTGTCAAACCGTAACCCACCCCCTGCTGCCAAACCTAACCCTCCCCCTGCTGCCAAACCGTAACCCACTCCCTGCTGCCAAACCGTAACCCTCCCCCTGCTGCCAAACCCTAATCCTCCCCTGCTGCCAAACCTAACCCTCCCCATGCTGCCAAACCGTAACCCACCCCCTGCTGCCAAACCCTAACCCTCCCCCTGCTGCCAAACCGTAACCCTCCCCCTGCTGCCAAACCCTAACCCTCCCCCTGCTGCCAAACCCTAACCCTCCCCCTGCTGCCAAACCCTAACCCTCCCCCTGCTGCCAAACCCTAACCCTCCCCCTGCTGCCAAACCGTAACCTTCCCCCTGCTGCCAAACATAACCCACCCCCTTCTGACAAACCCTAACTCTCCCCCTGCTGCCAAACCTAACCCTCCCCCTGCTGCCAAACCCTAACCCTCCCCCTGCTGCCAAACATAACCTACCCCCTTCTGACAAACCCTAACTCTCCCCCTGCTGCCAAACCAAACCCTCCCCCTGCTGCCAAACCCTAACCCTCCCCCTGCTGCCAAACCGTAACCCACCCCCTGCTGCCAAACCGTAACCCACCCCCTGCTGCCAAATCCTAAACCTCCCCCTGCTGCCAAACCGTAACCCACACCCTGCTGCCAAACCGTAACCCTCCCCCTGCTGCCAAACCCTAACCCTCCCCTGCTGCCAAACCGTAACCCTCCCCCTGCTGCCAAACCCTAACCCTGCCCCTGCTGCCAAACCGTAACCCACCCCCTGCTGCCAAACCTAACCCTCCCCCTGCTGCCAAACCCTAAGCCTCCCCCTGCTGCCAAACCATAACCTTCCCACTGCTGCCAAACCGTAACCTTCCCCCTGCTGCCAAACATAACCCACCCCCTTCTGACAAACCCTAACTCTCCCCCTGCTGCCAAACCTAACCCTCCCCCTGCTGCCAAACCCTAACCCTCCCCCTGCTGCCAAACATAACCTACCCCCTTCTGACAAACCCTAACTCTCCCCCTGCTGCCAAACCTAACCCTCCCCCTGCTGCCAAACCCTAACCCTCCCCCTGCTGCCAAACCGTAACCCTCCCCCTGCTGCCAAACCCTAATCCTCCCCCTGCTGCCAAACCGTAACCCACCCCGCTGCCAAACCGTAACCCACCCCCTGCTGCCAAATCCTAAACCTCCCCCTGCTGCCAAACCGTAACCCACCCCCTGCTGCCAAACCGTAACCCTCCCCTTGCTGCCAAACCCTAACCCTCCCCTGCTGCCAAACCGTAACCCTCCCCCTGCTGCCAAACCCTAACCCTGCCCCTGCTGCCAAACCGTAACCCACCCCCTGCTGCCAAACCTAACCCTCCCCCTGCTGCCAAACCGTAACCCACCCCCTGCTGCCAAACTGTAACCCTCCCCCTGCTGCCAAACTGTAACCCTCCCCCTGCTGCCAAACTGTAACCCTCCCCCTGCTGCCAAACCCTAACCCTCCCCTGCTGCCAAACCCTAACCCTCCCCTGCTGCCAAACCGTTACCCTCCCCCTGCTGCCAAACCCTAACCCTGCCCCTGCTGCCAAACCGTAACCCACCTTCTGCTGCCAAACCGTAACCCACCCCGCTGCTGCCAAACCGTAACCCACCCCGCTGCTGCCAAACCGTAACCCTCCCCCTGCTGCCAAACTGTAACCCACCCCCTGCTGCCAAATCCTAACCCTCCCCCTGCTGCCAAACCGTAACCCACCCCGCTGCTAAACCGTAACCCACCCCCTGCTGCCAAACCCTAACTCTTCCTTCTGCTGCCAAACCGTAACCCTCCCCCTGCTGCCAAACCCTAACCCTCCCCCTGCTGCCAAACCGTAATCCACCCCCTGCTGCCAAACCGTAACCCTCCCCCTGCTGCCAAACCGTAACCCACCCCCTGCTGCCAAATCCTAACCCTCCCCCTGCTGCCAAACCGTAACCCACCCCGCTGCTAAACCGTAACCCACCCCCTGCTGCCAAACCCTAACTCTTCCTTCTGCTGCCAAACCGTAACCCACCCCCTGCTGCCAAACCCTAACCCTCCCCCTGCTGCCAAACCGTAATCCACCCCCTGCTGCCAAACCGTAACCCTCCCCCTGCTGCCAAACCGTAACCCACCCCCTGCTATCAAATCCTAACCCTCCCCCTGCTGCCAAACCGTAACCCACCCCCTAATTCCTAACCCTAACTCTTCCTTCTGCTGCCAAACCTTAACCCACCCCCTGCTGCCAAACCGTAACCCTCCCCCTAATTCCTAACCCTAACTCTTCCTTCTGCTGCCAAACCCTAACTCTTCCTTCTGCTGCCAAACCGTAACCCTCCCCCTGCTGCCAAACCGTAACCCACCCCCTGCTGCCAAACCCTAACCCTCCCCCTGCTGCCAAACCCTAACCCTCCCCCTGCTGCCAAACCGTAACCCTCCCCCTGCTGCCAAACCGTAACCCACCCCCTGCTGCCAAATCCTAACCCTCCCCCTGCTGCCAAACCGTAACCCACCCCCTAATTCCTAACCCTAACTCTTCCTTCTGCTGCCAAACCTTAACACTCCCCCTGCTGCCAAACCGTAACCCACCCCGCTGCTGCCAAACCGTAACCCTCCCACTGTTGCCAAACCGTAACCCTCCCCCTGCTGCCAAACTGTAACCCACCCCCTGCTGCCAAATCCTAACCCTCCCCCTGCTGCCAAACCGTAACCCACCCGCTGCCAAACCGTAACCCACCCCCTGCTGCCAAACCGTAACCCACCCCCTGCTGCCAAATCCTAACCCTCCCCCTGCTGCCAAACCGTAACCCACCCCCTAATTCCTAACCCTAACTCTTCCTTCTACTGCCAAACCTTAACACTCCCTCTGCACCAAAAGACTAACCCAAATGTTGGCATTCTGCAAAATGACAACATTTTAAATGTCAACATTCTACAGATATCAACATGTTCCATATCAACAGTGTTGACATCACAACTGTTGATATAGTGTGGAGTAAACATTATGACTGTGAACACTGATTGTCAGCATTGAGGGACGTTCAGATCTAGAACGATCTGCAACATCATGATGTCTGGTACTTTGCGCACACGCAGGACCCTGGCAGTGAAAACGGTGAGTGCATTGTTTCTGCTTGCTACGCTCTGGAGGGGACATGGTCACTCCTCCTGGATTCGGCCATGCCCCCCAGTACCTGGACCACATTCAGTTCTTATTGGCCCTACTTCTATTATTATTATTATTATTATTATTATTATTCTTTATTTATATGGCGCCACAAGGGTTCCGCAGCGCCCAATTACAGAGTACATAAATAATCAAACAGGAAAACAACAACTTACAGTTGATGACAGTATAGGACAAGTACAGGGTAAATAAACATAGTTACATCAGCAGATGACACTGGAATAAGTATCAGGTGGCAGAAGACTGCTGGAGTTGGTGCAGATGAAGATTATTAAAGTAAGACAAAGGATAAGCACATGAGGGAAGAGGGCCCTGCTCGTGAGAGCTTACATTCTAAAGGGGAGGGGTAGACAGACAGGGGTGACATAGATGGGGTACATAGAGAGCGTAGAACAGAGGGTTAGGATGAGATTTGGCTGGGTTTGGTGAAGAAGTGGGTCTTGAGACCCGTTTGATGTTTTGTAGAGAGGTGGAGAGTCTGAGGGGGAGAGGTGGGGAATTCCAGAGAAAGGGAGCAGCACGTGAAAAATCTTGGAGGTAGGAGTGGGGGAGATGTCTAGATGACAAGAACCGTATTTTTAGATGACTTATGGGGTATATGCAATTGCGGTCGAATTCCCGAAATTGTCGAAAAACGGGACTTTTTCGCCAAAAAAAAAAAAAAAATCGACAATGCAATTCAGTACTTTCCGTCAAAAAAACGGACTTTCAAAATTCGACTTTTTGAAATTCGACATTTGTCAAATTCGACATTTCTGCATTTGGTACAAATGCAGCAATTCGCCAAAAGTATATTCAATTGAAGTTTGGAAATTCGACAACAGTGCTTTTAGACAGTAAATTCGTCATTTTCAATCCGCCACACTTTGGTGGGGGAATCTAATAAAAAAAATGTAAAACATGTTTTTTTTTGGTATTTTTTTTATTGGTAATAGCATATCTATTTATATTAGAAGGGATTAGGTACTTGGTTTGTCTATTTTGGAGCCACAAGTATTATTTATATATTTTTAAAAATATTATTATTATTATTATTATTATTATTATTATTATTATTTTTTAAATGGAATGGTAAAATCCCGAAAAAAAATGGTGTGGGGTCCCCCCTCCTAAGCATAACCAGCCTCGGGCTCTTCGAGCCGGTCCTGGTTCTAAAAATCCGGGGGGGGAAATGACAGGGGATCCCCCGTATTTTTAAAACCAGCACCGGGCTCTGCGCCTGGTGCTGGTGCAAAAAATACGGGGGACAAAAAGAGTAGGGGTCCCCCGTATTTTTTACATCAGCATCGGGCTCCACTAGCTGGACAGATAATGCCACAGCCGGGGGTCACTTTTATACAGCGCCCTGCGGCCGTGGCATTAAATACCCAACTAGTCACCCCTGGCCGGGGTACCCTGGGGGAGTGGGGACCCCTTCAATCAAGGGGTCGTCCCCCCAGCCACCCAAGGGCCAGGGGTGAAGCCCGAGGCTGTCCCCCCATCCAAGGGCTGCGGATGGGGGGCTGATAGCCTTGAGAAATTTGAAAGAATATTGTTTTTTCCAGTAGTACTAGATGAGCACCGGAAATTTTTCGGGTTTTGGTTTTGGGTTCGGTTCCGCGGCCGTGTTTTGGGTTCAAACGCGTTTTGGCAAAACCTCACCGAATTTTTTTTTGTCGGATTCGGGTGTGTTTTGGATTCGGGTGTTTTTTTCAAAAAACCCTAAAAAACAGCTTAAATCATAGAATTTGGGGGTCATTTTGATCCCAAAGTATTATTAACCTCAATAACCATAATTTCCACAAATTTTCAGTCTATTCTGAACACCTCACACCTCACAATATTATTTTTAGTCCTAAAATTTGCACCGAGGTCGCTGGATGACTAAGCTCAGCGACCCAAGTGGCCGTCACAAACACCTGGCCCATCTAGGAGTGGCACTGCAGTGTCACGCAGGATGGCCCTTCCAAAAAACACCCCCCAAACAGCACATGACGCAAAGAAGAAAAAAAAGAGGCGCAATGAGGTAGCTGTGTGAGTAAGCTAAGCGACCCTAGTGGCCGACACAAACACCTGGCCCATCTAGGAGTGGCACTGCAGTGTCACGCAGGATGGCCCTTCCAAAAAACACCCCCCAAACAGCACATGATGCAAAGAAAAAAAGAGGCGCAATGAGGTAGCTGTGTGACTAAGATAAGCGACCCAAGTGGCCGACACAAACACCTGGCCCATCTAGGAGTGGCACTGCAGTGTCACGCAGGATGGCCCTTCCAAAAACTACTCCCCAAACAGCACATGACGCAAAGAAAAATGAAAGAAAAAAGAGGTGCAAGATGGAATTGTCCTTGGGCCCTCCCACCCACCCTTATGTTGTATAAACAGGACATGCACACTTTAACCAACCCATCATTTCAGTGACAGGGTCTGCCACACGGCTGTGACTGAAATGACGGGTTGGTTTGGACCCCCACCAAAAAAGAAGCAATTAATCTCTCCTTGCACAAACTGGCTCTACAGAGGCAAGATGTCCACCTCATCATCATCCTCCGATATATCACTGTGTACATCCCCCTCCTCACAGATTATCAATTCGTCCCCACTGGAATCCACCATCTCAGCTCCCTGTGTACTTTGTGGAGGCAATTGCTGCTGGTGAATGTCTCCACGGAGGAATTGATTATAATTCATTTTAATGAACATCATCTTCTCCACATTTTCTGGATGTAACCTCGTACGCCGATTGCTGACAAGGTGAGCGGCGGCACTAAACACTCTTTCGGAGTACACACTTGTGGGAGGGCAACTTAGGTAGAATAAAGCCAGTTTGTGCAAGGGCCTCCAAATTGCCTCTTTTTCCTGCCAGTATAAGTACGGACTGTCTGACGTGCCTACTTGGATGCGGTCACTCATATAATCCTCCACCATTCTTTCAATGGGGAGAGAATCATATGCAGTGACAGTAGACGACATGTCCGTAATCGTTGTCAGGTCCTTCAGTCAGGACCAGATGTCAGCATCAGCAGTCGCTCCAGACTGCCCTGCATCACCGCCAGCGGGTGGGCTCGGAATTCTGAGCCTTTTCCTCGCACCCCCAGTTGCGGGAGAATGTGAAGGAGGAGATGTTGACAGGTCGCGTTCCGCTTGACTTGACAATTTTCTCACCAGCAGTTCTTTGAACCCCAGCAGACTTGTGTCTGCCGGAAAGAGAGATCCAAGGTAGGTTTTAAATCTAGGATCGAGCACGGTGGCCAAAATGTAGTGCTCTGATTTCAACAGATTGACCACCCGTGAATCCTTGTTAAGCGAATTAAGGGCTCCATCCACAAGTCCCACATGCCTAGCGGAATCACTCTGTGTTAGCTCCTCCTTCAATGTCTCCAGCTTCTTCTGCAAAAGCCTGATGAGGGGAATGACCTGACTCAGGCTGGCAGTGTCTGAACTGACTTCACGTGTGGCAAGTTCAAAAGGTTGCAGAACCTTGCACAACGTTGAAATCATTCTCCACTGCGCTTGAGACAGGTGCATTCCACCTCCTATATCGTGCTCAGTTGTATAGGCTTGAATGGCCTTTTGCTGCTCCTCCAACCTCTGAAGCATATAGAGGGTTGAATTCCACCTCGTTACTACTTCTTGCTTCAGATGATGGCAGGGCAGGTTCAGGCGTTTTTGGTGGTGCTCCAGTCTTCTGTACGTGGTGCCTGTACGCCGAAAGTGTGCCGCAATTCTTCTGGCCACCGACAGCATCTCTTGCACGCCCCTGTCGTTTTTTAAATAATTCTGCACCACCAAATTCAAGGTATGTGCAAAACATGGGACGTGCTGGAATTTGCCCAGATTTAATGCACACACAATATTGCTGGCGTTGTCCGATGCCACAAATCCACAGGAGAGTCCAATTGGGGTAAGCCATTCTGCGATGATCTTCCTCAGTTGCCGTAAGAGGTTTTCAGCTGTGTGCGTATTCTGGAAAGCGGTGATACAAAGCGTAGCCTGCCTAGGAAAGAGTTGGCGTTTGCGAGATGCTGCTACTGGTGCCGCCGCTGCTGTTCTTGCGGCGGGAGTCAATACATCTACCCAGTGGGCTGTCACAGTCATATAGTCCTGAGTCTGCCCTGCTCCACTTGTCCACATGTCCGTGGTTAAGTGGACATTGGGTACAACTGCATTTTTTAGGACACTGGTGAGTCTTTTTCTGAGGTCTGTGTACGTTTTCGGTATCGCCTGCCTAGAGAAATGGAACCTAGATGGTATTTGGTACCGGGGACACAGTACCTCCAACAAGTCTCTAGTTGGCTCTGCAGTAATGATGGATACCGGAACCACGTTTCTCACCGCCCAGGATGCCAAGGCCTCAGTTATCCGCTTTGCAGCAGGATGACTGCTGTGATATTTCATCTTCCTCGCAAAGGACTGTTGGACAGTCAATTGCTTGGTGGAAGTAGTAAAAGTGGTCTTACGACTTCCCCTCTGGGATGACCATCGACTCCCAGCAGCAACAACAGCAGCGCCAGCAGCAGTAGGCGTTACACGCAAGGATGCATCGGAGGAATCCCAGGCAGGAGAGGACTCGTCAGAATTGCCAGTGACATGGCCTGCAGGACTATTGGCATTCCTGGGGAAGGAGGAAATTGACACTAAGGGAGTTGGTGGGGTGGTTTGCGTGAGCTTGGTTACAAGAGGAAGGGATTTACTGGTCAGTGGACTGCTTTCGCTGTCGCCCAAAGTTTTTGAACTTGTCACTGACTTATGATGAATGCGCTGCAGGTTACGTATAAGGGAGGATGTTCCGAGGTGGTTAACGTCCTTACCCCTACTTATTACAGCTTGACAAAGGCAACACACGGCTTGACAAATGTTGTCCGCATTTCTGTTGAAATACTTCCACACTGAAGAGCTGATTTTTTTGGTATTTTCACCAGGCATGTCAATGGCCATATTCCTCCCACGGACAACAGGTGTCTCCCCGGGTGCCTGACTTAAACAAACCACCTCACCATCAGAATCCTCCTGGTCAATTTCATCCCCAGCGCCAGCAACACCCATATCCTCCTCATCCTGGTGTACTTCAACACTGACATCTTCAATCTGACTATCAGGAACTGGACTGCGGGTGCTCCTTCCAGCACTTGCAGGGGGCGTGCAAATGGTGGAAGGCGCATGCTCTTCACGTCCAGTGTTGGGAAGGTCAGGCATCGCAACCGACACAATTGGACTCTCTTTGTGGATTTGTGATTTCAAAGAACGCACAGTTCTTTGCTGTGCTTTTGCCAGCTTAAGTCTTTTCATTTTTCTAGCGAGAGGCTGAGTGCTTCCATCCTCATGTGAAGCTGAACCACTAGCCATGAACATAGGCCAGGGCCTCAGCCGTTCCTTACCACTCCGTGTGGTAAATGGCATATTGGCAAGTTTACGCTTCTCCTCCGACGATTTTATTTTAGATTTTTGAGTCCTTTTTTTACTGATATTTGGTGTTTTGGATTTTACATGCTCTGTACTATGACATTGGGCATCGGCCTTGGCAGACGACGTTGATGGCATTTCATCGTCTCGGCCATGACTAGTGGCAGCAGCTTCAGCACGAGGTGGAAGTGGATCTTGATCTTTCCCTATTTTTGGAACCTCAACATTTTTGTTCTCCATATTTTAATAGGCACAACTAAAAGGCACCTCAGGTAAACAATGGAGATGGATGGATACTAGTATACTTATGGATGACGAGCGACTGCCGACACAGAGGTAGCTACAGCCGTGGACTACCGTACTGCGTCTGCTAGTATAGACTGGATGATAATGATATAAAAAATATATATATATCACTACTGCAGGACAGGTATATATTGTATAATGACGGACCTGCTGGACACTGTCAGCACTGCAGACTCCTAAACTACTAGTATGAAGAAGATAGAATAAAACCCCACCACAGGTAGGTATACAATTATGGACGAGCGACTGCCGACACAGAGGTAGCTACAGCCGTGGACTACCGTACTGCGTCTGCTAGTATAGACTGGATGATAATGATATAAAAAATATATATATATCACTACTGCAGGACAGGTATATATTGTATAATGACGGACCTGCTGGACACTGTCAGCACTGCAGACTCCTAAACTACTAGTATGAAGAAGATAGAAAAAAAAAAAACCACCACAGGTAGGTATACAATTATGGACGAGCGACTGCCGACACAGAGGTAGCTACAGCCGTGGACTACCGTACTGCGTCTGCTAGTATAGACTGGATGATAATGATATAAAAAATATATATATATCACTACTGCAGGACAGGTATATATTGTATAATGACGGACCTGCTGGACACTGTCAGCACTGCAGACTCCTAAACTACTAGTATGAAGAAGATAGAAAAAAAAAACCACCACAGGTAGGTATACAATTATGGACGAGCGACTGCCGACACAGAGGTAGCTACAGCCGTGGACTACCGTACTGCGTCTGCTAGTATAGACTGGATGATAATGATCTAAAAAATATATATATATCACTACTGCAGGACAGGTATATATTGTATAATGACGGACCTGCTGGACACTGTCAGCACTGCAGACTCCTAAACTACTAGTATGAAGAAGATAGAAAAAAAAAACCCACCACAGGTAGGTATACAATTATGGACGAGCGACTGCCAGTGCCGACACAGAGGTAGCTACAGCCGTGGACTACCGTACTGCGTCTGCTAGTATAGACTGGATGATAATGATATAAAAAATATATATATATCACTACTGCAGGACAGGTATATATTATATAATGACGGACCTGCTGGACACTGTCAGCACTGCAGACTCCTAAACTACTAGTATGAAGAAGATAGAAAAAAAAAACCCACCACAGGTAGGTATACAATTATGGACGAGCGACTGCCAGTGCCGACACAGAGGTAGCTACAGCCGTGGACTACCGTACTGCGTCTGCTAGTATAGACTGGATGATAATGATATAAAAAATATATATATATCACTACTGCAGGACAGGTATATATTATATAATGACGGACCTGCTGGACACTGTCAGCACTGCAGACTCCTAAACTACTAGTATGAAGAAGATAGAAAAAAAAAAAACTACCACAGGTAGATATACAATTATGGACGAGCGACTGCCGACACAGAGGTAGCTACAGCCGTGGACTACCGTACTGCGTCTGCTAGTATAGACTGGATGATAATGATATAAAAAAATAAGAATTTACTTACCGATAATTCTATTTCTCGGAGTCCGTAGTGGATGCTGGGGTTCCTGAAAGGACCATGGGGAATAGCGGCTCCGCAGGAGACAGGGCACAAAAAGTAAAGCTTTAGGATCAGGTGGTGTGCACTGGCTCCTCCCCCTATGACCCTCCTCCAAGCCTCAGTTAGGATACTGTGCCCGGACGAGCGTACACAATAAGGAAGGATTTTGAATCCCGGGTAAGACTCATACCAGCCACACCAATCACACTGTACAACCTGTGATCTGAACCCAGTTAACAGTATGATAACAGCGGAGCCTCTGAAAAGATGGCTCACAACAATAATAACCCGATTTTTGTAACTATGTACAAGTAATGCAGATAATCCGCACTTGGGATGGGCGCCCAGCATCCACTACGGACTCCGAGAAATAGAATTATCGGTAAGTAAATTCTTATTTTCTCTATCGTCCTAGTGGATGCTGGGGTTCCTGAAAGGACCATGGGGATTATACCAAAGCTCCCAAACGGGCGGGAGAGTGCGGATGACTCTGCAGCACCGAATGAGAGAACTCCAGGTCCTCCTTAGCCAGGGTATCAAATTTGTAGGATTTTACAAACGTGTTTGCCCCTGACTAAATAGCCGCTCGGCAAAGTTGTAAAGCCGAGACCCCTCGGGCAGCCGCCCAAGATGAGCCCACCTTCCTTGTGGAATGGGCATTTACATATTTTGGCTGTGGCAGGCCTGCCACAGAACGTGCAAGCTGAATTGTATTACACATCCAACTAGCAATAGTCTGCTTAGAAGCAAGAGCACCCAGTTTGTTGGGTGCATACAGGATAACAGCAAGTCAGTTTTCCTGACTCCAGCCGTCCTGGAACCTATACTTTCAGGGCCCTGACAACATCCAGCAACTTGGAGTCCTCCAAGTCCCTAGTAGGCGCAAGGCACCACAATAAGCTGGTTCAGGTGAAACACTGACACCACCTTAGGGAGAGAACTGGGGACGAGTCCGCAGCTCTGCCCTGTCCGAATGGACAAACAGATATGGGCTTTTTTGAGAAAAAAACCCCACCAATTTGACACTCGCCTGGCCCAGGCCAGGGCCAAGAGCATGGTCACTTTTCATGTGAGATGCTTCAAATCCACAGATTTGACTGGTTTTAAACCAATGTGATTTGAGGAATCCCAGAACTACGTTGAGATCCCACAGTGCCACTGGAGGCACAAAAGGGGGTTGTATATGCAATACTCCCTTGACAAACTTCTGGACTTCAGGAACTGAAGCCAATTCTTTCTGGAAGAAAATCGACAGGGCCGAAATTTGAACCTTAATGGGCCCCAATTTGAGGCCCATAGACACTCCTGTTTGCAGGAAATGCAGGAATCGACCGAGTTGAAATTTCTTCGTGGGGCCTTCCTGGCCTCACACCACGCAACATATTTTCGCCACATGTGGTGATAATGTTGTGCGGTCACCTCCTTCCTGGCTTTGACCAGGGTAGGAATGACCTCTTCCGGAATGCCTTTTTCCCTTAGGATCCGGCGTTCCACCGCCATGCCGTCAAACGCAGCTGCGGTAAGTCTTGGAACAGACATGGTACTTGCTGAAGCAAGTCCCTTCTTAGCGGCAGAGGCCATAAGTCCTCTGTGAGCATCTCTTGAAGTTCCGGGTACCAAGTCCTTCTTGGCCAATCCGGAGCCATGAGTATAGTTCTTACTCCTCTACGTCTTATAATTCTCAGTACCTTAGGTATGAGAAGCAGAGGAGGGAACACATACACCGACTGGTACACCCACGGTGTTACCAGAACGTCCACAGCTATTGCCTGAGGGTCTCTTGACCTGGCGCAATACCTGTCCCGTTTTTTGTTCAGACGGGACGCCATCATGTCCACCTTTGGTATTTCCCAACGGTTCACAATCATGTGGAAAAACTTCCCGATGAAGTTTCCACTCTCCCGGGTGGAGGTCGTGCCTGCTGAGGAAGTCTGCTTCCCAGTTTCCACTCCCGGAATGAAACACTGCTGACAGTGCTATCACATGATTTTCCGCCCAGCGAAAAGTCCTTGCAGTTTTTGCCATTGCCCTCCTGCTTCTTGTGCCGCCCTGTCTGTTTACGTGGGCGACTGCCGTGATGTTTTTCCCACTGGATCAATACCGGCTGACCTTGAAGCAGAGGTCTTGCTAAGCTTAGAGCATTATAAATTTACCCTTAGCTCCAGTATATTTATGTGGAGAAAAGTCTCCAGACTTGATCACACTCCCTGGAAATTTTTTCCTTGTGTGACTGCTCCCCAGCCTCTCGGGCTGGCCTCCGTGGTCACCAGCATCCAATCCTGAATGCCGAATCTGCGGCCCTCTAGAAGATGAGCACTCTGTAACCACCACAGGAGAGACACCCTTGTCCTTGGATATAGGGTTATCCGCTGATGCATCTGAAGATGCGATCCGGACCATTTGTCCAGCAGATCCCACTGAAAAGTTCTTGCGTGAAATCTGCCGAATGGAATTGCTTCGTAGGAAGCCACCATTTTTACCAGGACCCTTGTGCAATGATGCACTGACACTTTTCCTGGTTTTAGGAGGTTCTTGACTAGCTCGGATAACTCCCTGGCTTTCTCTTCCGGGAGAAACACCTTTTTCTGGACTGTGTCCAGAATTATCCCTAGGCACAGCAGACGTGTCGTCAGGATCAGCTGCGATTTTGGAATATTTAGAATCCATCCGTGCTGTTGTAGCAGTATCCGAGATAGTGCTACTCCGACCTCCAACTGTTCCCTGGACTTTGCCCTTATCAGGAGATCGTCCAAGTAAGGGGTAATTAAGACGCCTTTTCTTCGAAGAAGAATCATCATTTCGGCCATTACCTTGGTAAAGACCCGGGGTGCCGTGGACAATCCAAACGGCAGCGTCTGAAACTGACAGTGACAGTTCTATACCACGAACCTGAGGTACCCTTAGTGAGAAGGGCAAATTTGGGACATGGAGGTAAGCATCCCTGATGTCCCGGGACACTATATAGTCCCCTTCTTCCTGGTTCGTTATCACTGCTCTGAGTGACTCCATCTTGATTTGAACCTTTGTAAGTGTTCAATTTTTTTTAGATTTAGAATAGGTCTCACCTAGCCTTCTGGCTTCAGTACCACAATATAGTGTGGAATAATACCCCTTTCCTTGTTGTAGGAGGGGTAATTTGATTATCACCTGCTGGGAATACAGCTTGTGAATTTTTTTCCATACTGCCTCCTTGTCGGAGGGATACCTTGGTAAAGCAGACTTCAGGAGCCTGCGAGGGGGAAACGTTTCGACATTCCAATCTGTACCCCTGGGATACTACTTGTAGGATCCAGGGGTCCTGTACGGTCCCAGCGTCATGCTGAGAGCTTGGCAGAAGCGGTGGAAGTCTTCTGTTCCTGGGAATGGGCTGCCTGCTGCAGTCTTCTTCCCTTTCCTCTATCCCTGGGCAAATATGACTCTTATAGGGACGAAAGGACTGAGGCTGAAAAGACGGTGTCTTTTTCTGCAGAGATGTGACTTAGGGTAAAAACGGTGGATTTTCCAGCAGTTGCCGTGGCCACCAGGTCCGATGGACCGACCCCAAATAACTCCTTTTCCTTTATACGGCAATACACCTTTGTGCCGTTTGGAATCTGCATCACCTGACCACTGTCGTGTCCATAAACATCTTCTGGCAGATATGGACATCGCACTTACTCTTGATGCCAAAGTGCAAATATCCCTCTGTGCATCTCGCATATATAGAAATGCATCCTTTAAATGCTCTATAGTCAATAAAATACTGTCCCTGTCAAGGGTATCAATGTTTTTAGTCAGGGAATCCGACCAAGCCACCCCAGCTCTGCACATCCAGGCTGAGGCGATCGCTGGTCGCAGTATAACACCAGTATGTGTGTATATACTTTTATATGATATTTTCCAGCCTCCTGTCAGCTGGCTCCTTGAGGACGGCCCTATCTATAGACGGTACCGCCACTTGTTTTGATAAGCGTGTGAGCGCCTTATCCACCCTAAGGGGTGTTTCCCAACGCGCCCTAACTTCTGGCGGGAAAGGGTATACCGCCAATAATTTTCTATCGGGGGGAACCCACGCATCATCACACACTTCATTTAATTTATCTGATTCAGGAAAAAATAAGAATTTACTTACCGATAATTCTATTTCTCGTAGTCCGTAGTGGATGCTGGGAACTCCGTAAGGACCATGGGGAATAGCGGCTCCGCAGGAGACAGGGCACATCTAAAGAAAGCTTTAGGATCACCTGGTGTGCACTGGCTCCTCCCCCTATGACCCTCCTCCAAGCCTCAGTTAGGATACTGTGCCCGGACGAGCGTACACAATAAGGAAGGATTTTGAATCCCGGGTAAGACTCATACCAGCCACACCAATCACACTGTACAACTTGTGATCTGAACCCAGTTAACAGCATGATAATAGAGAAGCCTCTCGAAAAGATGGCTCACTACAACAATAACCCGAATTTTTTGGTAACAATAATTATGTACCAGTATTGCAGACAATCCGCACTTGGGATGGGCGCCCAGCATCCACTACGGACTACGAGAAATAGAATTATCGGTAAGTAAATTCTTATTTTCTCTGACGTCCTAGTGGATGCTGGGAACTCCGTAAGGACCATGGGGATTATACCAAAGCTCCCAAACGGGCGGGAGAGTGCGGATGACTCTGCAGCCCCCAATGAGAGAACTCCCGGTCCTCCTCAGCCAGGGTATCAAATTTGTAGAATTTTACAAACGTATTTGCTCCTGACCAAGTAACTGCTCGGCAAAGTTGTAAAGCCGAGACCCCTCGGGCAGCTGCCCAAGATGAGCCCACCTTCCTTGTGGAGTGGGCATTTACAGATTTTTGGCTGTGGCAGGCCTGCCACAGAATGTGCAAGCTGAATTGTACTACAAATCCAACGAGCAATAGTCTGCTTAGAAGCAGGAGCACCCAGCTAGTTGGGTGCATAGAGGATAAACAGCGAGTCAGATTTCCTGACTCCAGCCGTCCTGGAAACATGTATTTTCCGGGTCCTGACAACGTCTAGCAACTTGGAGTCCTCCAAGTCCCTAGTAGCCGCAGGCACCACAATAGGTTTGGTTCAGGTGAACGCTGAAACCACCTTAGGGAGAAACTGAGGACGAGTCCTCAATTCCGCCCTGTCCGAATGGAAAATCAGATAAGGGCTTTTACAGGATAAAGCCACCAATTCTGACACGCGCCTGGCCCAGGCCAGAGCCAACAGCATGACCACTTTTTCTGTGAGATATTTTAACTCCACAGATTTAAGTGTGTCAAACCAATGTGACTTTTGGAACCCAAAAACCACCTGGAGATCCCAAAAGTGCCACTAAAGGCACAAAAGGAGGCTGTATATGCAGTACCCCTTTAACAAATGTCTGAACTTCAGGGACTGAAGCTAGTTCTTTTTTGGAAGAAAATTGACAGAGCCGAAATTTGAACCTTAATGGACCCCAATTTCAGGCCCATAGATACTCCTGTTTGCAGGAAATGTAGGAATCGACCCAGTTGAATTTCCTCCGTCGAGCCTTACTGGCCTCGCACCACGCAACATATTTTCGCCAAATGCGGTGATAATGTTTTGCGGTTACATCCTTCCTGGCTTTGATCAGGATAGGGATGACTTCATCCGGAATGCCTTTTTCCTTCAGGATCCGGCGTTCAACCGCCATGCCGTCAACGCAGCCGCGGTAAGTCTTGGAACAGACAAGGTCCTTGCTGGAGCAGGTCCCTTCTTAGAGGTAGAGGCTACGGATCCTCCGTGAGCATCTCTTGAAGTTCCGGTTACCAATTCCTTCTTGGCCAATCCGGAGCCACTAATATAGTGCTTACTCCTCTCCATCTTATCAATCTCAGTACCTTGGGTATGAGAGGCAGAGGAGGGAACCCATACACTGATTGGTACACCCACGGTGTTACCAGAGCATCTACAGCTATTGCCTGAGGGTCCCTTGACGTGGCGCAATACCTGTCGAGTTTTTCCCAACGGTTTATAATCATGTGGAAGACTTCTGGGTGAAGTCCTTACTCTCCCGGGTGGAGGTCGTGCTGAGGAAAACTGCTTCCCAGTTGTCCACTCCCGGAATGAAAACTGCTGACAGTGCACAGTCACATGGTTTTTCGCCCCGCGAAGAATCCTTGCAGCTTCTGCCATTGCCCTCCTGCTTCTTGTGGCACCCTGTCTGTTTACGTGGGTGACTGCCGTAATGTTGTCCGACTGGATCAACACCGGCTGACCTTGAAGCAGAGGTCTTGCTAAGCTTAGAGCATTGTAAATGGCCCTTAGCTTCAGGACATTTATGTGAAGTGATGTCTCCAGGCTTGACCATAAGCCCTGGATATTCCTTCCCTGTGTGACTGCTCCCCAGCCTCGCAGGCTGGCATCCGTGGCCACCAGGACCCAGTCCCGCATGCCGAATCTGCGGCCCTCTAGAAGATGAGCACTCTGCAACCACCACAGAAGGGATACCCTTGTCCCTGGTGACAGGGTTATCCGCTGAAGCATCTGAAGATGCGACCCGGACCATTTGTCCAGTAGGTTCCACTGGAAAGTCTTGCGTGGAATCTGCCGAATGGGATTGCTTCGTAGGAAGCCACCATTTTTACCCAGAACCCTTGTGCATTGATGCACTGAGACTTGGTTCGGTTTTAGGAGGTTCCTGACTAGCTCGGATAACTCCCCGGCTTTCTCCTCCGGGAGAAACACCTTCTTTCTGGACTGTGTCCAGGATCATCCCTAGGAACAGAAGACAAGTCGTCGGAACCAGCTGCGATTTTGGAATATTGAGAATCCAATCGTGCTGCCGCAACACTACCTGAGGTAGTGCTACACCGATCTCCAACTGTTCCCTGGATCTCACCCTTATCAGGGAATCGTCCAAGTAAAGGATAACTAAAATTCCCTTCCTTCGAAGGAATATCATCATTACGGTCATTACTTCAGTAAAGACCCGGGGTGCCGTGGACCATCCCTACGGCAGCGTCTGAACTGATAGTGACAGTTCTGTACCATAACCTGAGATACCCTTGGTGAGAAGGGTAAATTTTGACATGAAGGTAAGCATCCTTGATGTCCCGAGACATCATGTAGTCCCCTTCTTCCAGGTTTGCAATCACTGCTCTGAGTGACTCAATTTTGAATTTGAACCTCTGTATGTAAGTGTTCAAAGATTTTAGATTTTAAAATCGGTCTCACCGAGCCGTCTGGCTTCGGTACCACAATAGTGTGGAATAATACCCCGTTCCCTGTTGCAGGAGGGGTACCTTAATTATCACCTGCTGGGAATACAGCTTGTGAATGGCTTCCAAAACTGCCTCCCTGTCAGCGGGAGACGTCGGTAAAACAGACTTTTGGAAACGGCGAGGGGAATACGTCTCGAATTCCAATTTGTACCCCTGAAATATTACCTGAAGGATCCAGGGGTCTACTTGCGAGTGAGCCCACTGCGCACTGAAATTCATTGAGAACGGGCCCCCACCGTGCCTGAACTTGTAAAGCCCTAGCGTCATACTGAGAGCTTGGCAGAGGCGGAAAAGGGTTTCTGTTCCTGGGAACTGGCTGATCTCTGCAGCCATTTTCCTCTCCCTCTGTCACGAGCAGAAAAGAGGAACCCTTTTGTCCGCTTGCCAACCAGGACTGCGCCTGATAATACGGCGTCTTATTTTGAGAGGCGACCTGGGGTACATCCCCTTTTTTTTTTTTTTTTTTTTTTTTTTTTTAAGGCAATACTTCCAAATGCCGTTTGGAATCCGCATCACCTGACCACTTTACTGGTATAATTGGACAACGCACTTATACTTGATGCCAGTCGGCAAATATTCCGCTGTGCATCATGCATATATAGAAATGCATCTTTTAATTGCTCTATAGGCAATAATATACTGTCCTTATCTAGGATATCAAATTTCCAGTCAGGGAATCCGACCACGCCAACCCAGCACTGCACATCCAGGCTGAGGCGATTGCTGGTCGCAGTATAACACCAGTATGTGTGTAAATACATTTTAGGATACCCTCCTGCTTTCTATCAGCAGGATCCCTAAGGGCGGTCATCTCCAGAGAGGGTAGAGCCCTTATTCTTACAAGCGTGTGAGCGCCTTATCCCCCCTAGGGGGTGTTTCCCAACGCACCCTAACCTCTGGCGGGAAAAGGTATACTGCCAATAACTTTTTAGAAATTATCAATTGTTATCGGGGGGAAACCCACGCATCATCACACACCTCATTTTATTTCTCAGATTCAGGAAAACTACAGGGAGTTTTTCCTCACCAAACATAATACCCCTTTTTTTTTTTTTTTTTTTTTGGTGGTATTTATATTATCAGAAGAGTGTAAACTTTTTCCATTGCCTCAATCATGCAATGTGTGGCCCTATTGGAAATCACGGTTGTCTCTTCACCGTCGACACAGGAGTCAGTATCCGTGTCGGCGTCTGTATCTGAGGTAACGGGCGCTTTAGAGCCCCTGTATGAGACGTCTGGACATGCACAAGCTGAGTAGCCGGCTGTCTCATGTCAACCACTGTCTTTTATACAAAGCTGACACTGTCACGCAATTTCAACAGTACATCCACTCAGGTGTCGACCCCCCAGGGGGTGACAACACTATTACAGACACTCTACTCCGTCTCCTCATCATTTTTCTCCTCATACATGTCGACACAAACGTACCGACACACAGCACACACACAGGGAATGCTCTGATAGAGGACAGGACCCCACTAGCCCTTTGGGGAGACAGAGGGAGAGTTTGCCAGCACACACCAGAGCGCTATATATATACAGGGATAACCTTATATAAGTGTTTTTCCCTTTATAGCTGCTGTATTGTTTATACTGCGCCTAATTTGTGCCCCCCTCTCTTTTTTAACCCCTTTCTGTAGTGTAGTGACTGCAGGGGAGAGCCAGGGAGCTTCCCTCCAACTGAGCTGTGAGGGAAAATGGCGCCAGTGTGCTGAGGAGATAGGCTCCGCCCCTTTCTCGGCGTCCTTATCATCCGTTTTCTTGTATGTTTTGGCAGGGGTTAAATGCATCCATATAGCCCAGGAGTTATATGTGATGCATTTATTTTAGCCATAAAAGGTTTTCTATCGATTTATTGCGTCTCAGGGCGCTGCCCCCCCAGCGCCCTGCACCCTCAGTGACCGGAGTGTGAAGTGTGCTGAGAGCAATGGCGCACAGCTGCGGTGCTGTGCGCCTACCTTTATCTGAAGACAGGAAAGTCTTCTGCCGCCGATTTTTCCGGACCTCTTCGCTCTTCTGGCTCTGTAAGGGGGCCGGCGGCGCGGCTCCGGTGACCCATCCAGGCTGAACCTGTGATCGTCCCTCTGGAGCTAATGTCCAGTAGCCTAAGAAGCCCAATCCACTCTGCACGCAGGTGAGTTCGCTTCTTCTCCCCTTAGTCCCTCGATGCAGTGAGCCTGTTGCCAGCAGGTCTCACTGAAAATAATAAACCTAAACTAAAACTTTCACAAAGAGCTCAGGAGAGCCCCTAGTGTGCACCCTTCTCGTCGGGCACAGAAAATCTAACTGAGGCTTGGAGGAGGGTCATAGGGGGAGGAGCCAGTGCACACCAGGTGATCCTAAAGCTTTCTTTAGATGTGCCCTGTCTCCTGCGGAGCCGCTATTCCCCATGGTCCTTACGGAGTTCCCAGCATCCACTAGGACGTCAGAGAAACTACAGGTAGTTTTTTCACATCCCACATAATACCCTCTTTTGTGGTACTTGTAGTATCAGAAATATGTAACACCTCCTTCATTGCCCTTAACGCGTGGCCCTAATAAGGAATACGTTTGTTTATTCACCGTCGACACTGGATTCAGTGTCCGTGTCTGTGTCTGTGTCGACCGACTAAGGTAAACGGGCGTTTTAAAACCCCTGACGGTGTTTTTGAGACGTCTGGACCGGTACCAATTGTTTGTCGGCCGTCTCATGTCGTCAACCGACCTTGCAGCGTGTTGACATTATCACGTAATTCCCTAAATAAGCCATCCATTCCGGTGTCGACTCCCTAGAGAGTGACATCACCATTACAGGCAATTGCTCCGCCTCCTCACCAACATCGTCCTCATACATGTCGACACACACGTACCGACACACAGCACACACACAGGGAATGCTCTGATAGAGGACAGGACCCACTAGCCCTTTGGAGAGACAGAGGGAGAGTTTGCCAGCACACACCAAAAAACGCTATAATTATATAGGGACAACCTTATATAAGTGTTTTCCCTTATAGCATCTTTTTATATATTTCTAACGCCAAATTAGTGCCCCCCCTCTCTGTTTTAACCCTGTTTCTGTAGTGCAGTGCAGGGGAGAGCCTGGGAGCCTTCCCTCCAGCCTTTCTGTGAGGGAAAATGGCGCTGTGTGCTGAGGAGATAGGCCCCGCCCCTTTTTCGGCGGGCTCGTCTCCCGCTCTTCAACGGATTCTGGCAGGGGTTAAATATCTCCATATAGCCCCCGGAGGCTATATGTGAGGTATTTTTTGCCAAAAAATAGGTTTACATTGCCTCCCAGGGCGCCCCCCCTCCCAGCGCCCTGCACCCTCAGTGACTGCCGTGTGAAGTGTGCTGAGAGCAATGGCGCACAGCTGCTGTGCTGTGCGCTACCTTAAGAAGACTGAGGAGTCTTCTGCCGCCGATTCTGGACCTTCTTCTCTTTTCAGCATCTGCAAGGGGGCCGGCGGCGAGGCTCCGGTGACCATCCAGGCTGTACCTGTGATCGTCCCTCTGGAGCTAATGTCCAGTAGCCAAAGAAGCCAATCCATCCTGCACGCAGGTGAGTTCACTTCTTCTCCCCTAAGTCCCTCGTTGCAGTGATCCTGTTGCCAGCAGGACTCACTGTAAAATAAAAAACCTAAGCTAAACTTTTCTAAGCAGCTCTTTAGGAGAGCCACCTAGATTGCACCCTTCTCGGCCGGGCACAAAAATCTAACTGAGGCTTGGAGGAGGGTCATAGGGGGAGGAGCCAGTGCACACCACCTGATCCTAAAGCTTTACTTTTTGTGCCCTGTCTCCTGCGGAGCCGCTATTCCCCATGGTCCTTTCAGGAACCCCAGCATCCACTAGGACGATAGAGAAATATATATATATCACTACTGCAGGACAGGTATATATTATATAATGACGGACCTGCTGGACACTGTCAGCACTGCAGACTCCTAAACTACTAGTATGAAGAAGATAGAAATATAATGAATGACGGACCTGCTGGACACTGTCAGCAGAATGCGTTTATAGAATTAAAAAAAAAAAAACCACACGAGTGTTTAACTTTTTCAGGCAGACAATATACTGGTGGTCACTGCTGGTCAGTCACACTGGCACTCTGGCAGCAAAAGTGTGCACTGTTAAATATGTACTCCTGCTATAACTGCTCCCCAGTCTCCCCCACAATTAAGCTGTGTGAGCAGTGAGCACTACTCAGCACAGTCAGATATACATAGATGATATTATCATGCAGCACACTGAGGCTGAGCACAGATATGATATGTGACTGTGTATCGTTTTTTTTCAGGCAGAGAACGGATTATATTAAATAATAAATAAAACTGGTGGTCACTAGTATAACTATCAGCAAAACTCTGCACTCTCTGAGTACTCCTAATGCTCCAGTAAATCAAGTGTCTCACTCTCTATCTAAACGGAGAGGACGCCAGCCACGTCCTCTCCCTATCAATCTCAACGCACGTGTGAAAATGGCGGCGACGCGCGGCTCCTTATATAGAATCCGAGTCTCGCGATAGAATACGAGCCTCGCGAGAATCCGACAGCGGGATGATGACGTTCGGGCGCGCTCGGGTTAGCCGAGCAAGGCGGGAAGATCCGAGTCTGCCTCGGACCCGTGTAAAAAGCGTGAAGTTCGGGGGGGTTCGGTTTCCGAGAAACCGAACCCGCTCATCACTAAGTACTACAAGTCCCAGCAAGCCTCCCCCGCAAGCTGGTACTTGGAGAACCACAAGTACCAGCATGCGGGAGAAAAACGGGCCCGCTGGTACCTGTAGTTCTACTGAAAAAAAATACCCAAATAAAAACAGGACACGCACACCGTGATAGTAAAACTTAATTACACACATGTCGACACACACATACTTACCTATGTTCACACGCCGACCTCTGTCCACTTGTCCAAGTAGAATCCACGTGTACCTGTGAATAAAATTATACTCACCTCAATCCAGTGTCCAGATTATAATCCACGTACTTGGCAAAATAAACAAAATGAACACCCGGACCAAACGGACTGAAAGGGGTCCCATGTTTACACATGGGACCCCTTTCCACGAATGCCGGGACACCACGTGACTGCTGTCACAGAAGGTCCCTTCAGCCAATCAGGAAGCGCTACTTCGTGGCACTCACCTGATTAGCTGTATGCGCGTCTGCTGTCAGACAGCACATCGCACAGCTCCCTCCATTAGTTTCAATGGTGGGAACTTTGCGGGTATCGGTGGGGTTACCCGCGGTCAGCCGCTGACCGCGGGTGACCTCACCGCTGACGCAAAGTTCCCACCATTGAATATAATAGAGAGGCTTTGCGATGCGCTGTCTGACAGCAGACGCGCATACAGCCAATCAGGTGAGTGCCACGAAGTAGCGCTTCCTGATTGGCTGAAGGGACCTTTCTGTGAAAGGAGTCACGTGGGGTCCCGGCATTCGTGGAAAGGGGTCCCATGTGTAAACATGGGACCCCTTTCAGTCCGTTTGGTCCGGGTGTTCGTTTTGTTTTTTTGCCAAGTACGAGGATTATTTTAAAAGATCCGGACACTGGATTGAGGTGAGTATAATTTTTTTCACAGGTACCCCGGATTCTTCAGTGACGAGGGGGGCGTGGCAGTCGGCGGGTCAACATAGGTATGCATGTATGTGTTGGCAGGTGTGAAATCAAGTTTTACTTTCACGGTGTGTGTCTCCTGTTTTTATTTGGGTATTTTTTCCCCAGTAGAACTACAGGTACCAGCGGGCCCGTTTTTCTCCCGCATGCTGGTACTTGTGGTTCTCCAAGTACCAGCTTGTGGGGGAGGCTTGCTGGGACTTGTAGTACTACTGGAAAAAACAATATTCTTTCAAATTTCTCAAGGCTATCAGGCCCCCATCCGCAGCCCTTGGATGGGGGGGACAGCCTCGGGCTTCACCCCTGGCCCTTGGGTGGCTGGGGGGGGGACCCCTTGATTGAAGGGGTCCCCACTCCCCCAGGGTACCCCGGCCAGGGGTGACTAGTTGGATATTTAATGCCACGGCCGCAGGGCGCTGTATAAAAGTGACCCCCGGCTGTGGCATTATCTGTCCAGCTAGTGAAGCCCGATGCTGGTGTAAAAAATACGGGGGACCCCTACTCTTTTTGTCCCCCGTATTTTTTGCACCAGCACCAGGCGCAGAGCCCAGTGCTGGTTTTAAAAATACGGGGGATCCCCTGTCATTTCCCCCCCCGGATTTTTAGAACCAGGACCGGCTCGAAGAGCCCGAGGCTGGTTATGCTTTGGAGGGGGGACCCCACCCAATTTTTTTTCGGGTTTTTTACAGTTTTTAAAAAATCGGGTCAAAATCCGTCAAATCGGCCGTTTTTCGACAGCGGGACTGTCGAATCCGTTTTTTTATTGAATATGGTAAATTTCGGCACCCACTTGCTGGAATTTGACGGTCGAATTGTGTCGAATTAAAAAACGGGTGAAAAATTGCCGCGATTCGCCGCTAATTGCATATACCCCTATAACTCTAAAGCGGATATCATCCCATCATAGATTTTATTTACAAAGTTATGAAACTCTTACAATTCATTTTTCATCTCCATTTCATAATGAGAAGACACCATCACTATGTTGGGCTGATACGGAGCTGAACGTAGGTAAGCCGTAATTGCCCCAGCATGGCGGTTACAGAACTGAATGCGTATATCTTTGCAAGAGGACCTCCCTGTCTATACACTTGGTTTGATACCCATCATTATAATCAGTAAAAGACACAGGCACATAGGGGGTAATTCCAAGTTGATCGCAGCAGGACATTTTTTAACAGTTGGGCAAAACCATGTGCACTGCAGGTGTGGCAGATGTAACATGTGCAGAGAGAGTTAGATTTGGGTGGGTTATTTTATTTCTGTGCAGGGTAAATACTGGCTGCTTTATTTTTACACTGCAAATTAGATTGCAGATTGAACACACCACACCCAAATCTAACTCTCTCTGCACATGTTATATCTGCCTACCCTGCAGTGCACATGGTTTTGCCCAATTGCTAACAGAATTCCTGCTGCGATCAACTTGGAATTACCCCCATAGTGTGTTACTAATACATTTCTCACCGAAGGGGCTCCTGTAGCACCCATGGCCAGTCCCTAAATCTGACTGTAAAATATGTTACTCAAAGCTTTTGATTCAAGTATCCAGTTAGATGCTCAAGTAAAGAGACATGCATGGATATGATTGTTCCTATTTGGGCAGGAGTATATACCTTTATGTATCTTATGAATGCAGTATGTGTGTATAAGCGATACCGATGTCGATGCGCTCACCTACAAGATCATGCAAGATCTGAGGCTGTCGTTAGCGATGCCATGCTGCCGAATGCGTTATGGCCACTGCTCCCCACCCCTCCCCCGTTCGTCGCTGTCGGCATCGGCAAGTGTGTATGCACTTGCCGATGCCGTCCCCACAGGGCACGATGTGTCATGTGTACCCACTATTAGATCCTGCAAGTGTTTCAGCAATGGAAACTGAGATAAAAGCTATTTATCTATTTCTATTTACCTTATTCAGGTGAAAGCATCCACTAAGGCGAAATACACATCAACCATTTCCCTATAAGGATTTCACAATGCTTGGTGGCTTTCTCGCTGCCTTTGAAGTTTTACCACTGAACAGTTTCACACAAGTAAGCCATATACTTGAAAATGAACTTCAGTTATATGTTATAACACTTATCCCACTACATTTCTTTGCTTTTGTGATATATGATTCAAAGAACAAGAAGTCACATATTCTGTATAAGCTTTATAAAATTTACTTATATGTTTGTACTTAAATGTACTTATACCTAATCTAAGATTGAATAGCTGAATTAAAATCGACCAACTGTATGTAGCAGTAAGGAGAGGCATAAAGTGAAGATAGTATATACGGTGGGGGTGTGAACACAATGTATAATATTTTACCTGTTGTATGAAGTGTTAGTATGTGCCATGATCATAGATGTTTATAAGGAATTGCGCACAGGAAAATACCTTATGAAGCTTCAGAGCAGACATGAGGACACCAATGGCTGAATCCATACAAAGCAGAAGTCAGGGTACCAGCTGAGGCCAAGCTCAGGCAACCTTCAGGCAAAATGAGGTCCAAAGACAGGGTCCAGATCCAAAAGACCTGGAGAAGGCACAGAACTCAGGTCAAGCTTACCAACCAAACCATATACATCTCTTCACTTGTCTCAAAATATCTCCCAGCTTGACCCGTCTGCCTTGCAAAAGATCTGCAGCACCCATTCACGGTTACAGGACTTTTTAGGGCTGTGGAATGCCCTCCCTAGCACAATAAGACTTTCTTCTACACTCCAAACCTCCAAGCTTTCCCTGAAAACTCATTGTTATTATTTTCTTATTTATATAGCGCCACAAGGGTTTTGCAGCGCCTAACAAAGTGCAAGAACCTACTTACAGTACAAGACAGTGCAGGACAAGAACATGGTATATAAACATCGCTTCATCAGGTGACATGACACTGTAATAGTCATCATCAGTGAAAAAACGGGAGTTAGGTGCATTTGTAGGGAGTATGGAGTAGAAATGGTCTAAGGGTGCATACACACTTGCCAAGAAAATGAGCAACGTCGCTAATTTATCCCCCTTCCTGAGCGGCGTCGCTCATTTTCTCAGCATGTGTGTATGTCACCAGCGACGAGCGATGCACGGCCCCGTGGGTCGTTAACGATCGACACTGTCAGTAGAGCATGCATGCTCAATCTGGACTGTCATCCAGGAGCTGCCTGCCCGGCCCAGCGGCTGCATGGCGTCACTGAGCGATATGAACGGTCATATCACCCATTGTGTACGGGCGGCCGCCGACCGCCCGGCCCGGGAGGGGGAAACGCTAGGCAACGTCGCTCATAGAGCACGTCGCCTAGTGTGTACCCACCATTAGAGAAGGAAAGGCACATGAGGGTAGAGGGCCCTGCTTGTGAGAACTTACATTCTGAATGGGAGGGGCAGACTGACAGGGATGACCAGAGCCGTAACTACGTAACTAGACTTTTTGGTGCCCTGTGCCAGAGAGAGAATTGAAGCTCCCCCCCCCCCCCCCCCCCCCCCCCACACACACACACAAACAATTTCGCCAATATGGACATAGGGGGTCACTCCGACCTGATCGGAGCTGTGCTAAATTTACACTGACATGCGGAGGGATGCCAAGGACAGGTCTAGTCCACCCCGCATGTCAGGCCGCCCTCCCCCCTTGCACAAGTACAAAAGCATTGCACAGCGGCGATGCTTTTGTACCTGAGGAGTAGCTCCTTACCAGCGCAGCTCTTGCAGCTGGCCGGGAGTTACTCGTCTCTGCCCTGGGTCGCAGCGGCCGTGTGTGACATCACTCAGCCGCTGCGGCCCACCCCCCACACGGTCCGGCCACGCCTGCGTTGGCCGGACCATGCTCTCAAAATAGCGGCCATACCCCACTGTGCCGCCCCCTCCCGCCTTGCAACCGCCTATATCAGTCAATCAGGCAGAGGCGAACGCTAGGCAATGACAACCGTCGGCTGTCAGCCATGGGCCTTCGCACTGCGTCGACGGCGCAGTTCTGACCTGATCACTTCGCTGCGAAGAACTGCAGCGAGCGATCAGGTCAGAATGACCCCCATAAGGCGCATGCCTTGTGGGTAGGGCATGACCAGATTGATCCCAATGAAAGTCCATGCTATGATGCCCCTTGCCACATTTTATATATATTATAATAAGAATTTACTTACCGATAATTCTATTTCTCGTAGTCCGTAGTGGATGCTGGGGACTCCGTCAGGACCATGGGGAATAGCGGCTCCGCAGGAGACAGGGCACAAAAATAAAGCTTTAGGATTAGGTGGTGTGTACTGGCTCCTCCCCCTATGACCCTCCTCCAAGCCTCAGTTAGGATACTGTGCCCGGACGAGCGTACACAATAAGGAAGGATATTGAACCCCGGGTAAGACTCATACCAGCCACACCAATCACACCGTATAACTTGTGATCTGAACCCAGTTAACAGTATGACAAACGTAGGAGCCTCTGAACAGACGGCTCACAACAAATAACAACCCGATTTTTTTGTAACAATAACTATGTACAAGTATTGCAGACAATCCGCACTTGGGATGGGCGCCCAGCATCCACTACGGACTACGAGAAATAGAATTATCGGTAAGTAAATTCTTATTTTCTCTAACGTCCTAAGTGGATGCTGGGGACTCCGTCAGGACCATGGGGATTATACCAAAGCTCCCAAACGGGCGGGAGAGTGCGGATGACTCTGCAGCACCGAATGAGAGAACTCAAGGTCCTCCTCAGCCAGGGTATCAAATTTGTAGAATTTTGCAAACGTGTTTGCCCCTGACCAAGTAGCAGCTCGGCAGAGTTGTAATGCCGAGACTCCCCGGGCAGCCGCCCAGGATGAGCCCACTTTCCTTGTGGAATGGGCCTTGACAGATTTAGGTTGTGGCAAGCCTGCCACAGAATGTGCAAGTTGAATTGTGCTACAAATCCAACGAGCAATCGTCTGCTTAGAAGCAGGAGCACCCATCTTGTTGGGTGCATACAATATAAGCAGTGAGTCAGACTTTCTGACTCCCGCCGTTCTTGAAATATATATTTTCAATGCCCGGACCACGTCCAGCAACTTGGAATCCTCCAACTCGTTAGTAGCCGCAGGCACCACAATAGGCTGGTTCAGGTGAAACGCTGACACCACCTTAGGCAGAAAATGAGGACGCGTCCGCAGTTCTGCCCTGTCCGTATGGAAAATCAGATATGGGCTCTTATATGATAAAGCCGCCAATTCTGATACTCTCCTGGCTGAAGCCAGGGCCAGTAGCATGGTTACTTTCCATGTAAGATACTTCAGCTCCACCGATTGGAGCGGCTCAAACCAATGGGATTTGAGAAAATCCAAGACTACATTAAGATCCCACGGTGCCACTGGGGGCACAACCGGGGGCTGTATATGTAGTACTCCTTTTACAAAAGTCTGGACTTCAGGAACTGAAGCCAATTCTTTTTGGAAGAAAATCGACAGGGCCGAAATTTGAACCTTAATGGACCCCAATTTGAGGCCCATAGACAATCCTGTTTGCAGGAAATGTAGGAATCAACCCAGTTGAAATTCCTCCGTGGGGGCCTTCCTGGCCTCACACCACGCAACATATTTTCTCCAAATGCGGTGATAATGTTGTGCAGTCACCTCCTTCCTGGCTTTTACCAGTGTAGGAATGACCTCTTCCGGAATGCCTTTTTCCTTTAGAATTCGGCGTTCAACCGCCATGCCGTCAAACGCAGCCGCGGTAAGTCTTGGAATAGACACGGTCCCTGCTGAAGCAGGTCCCGTCTTAGAGGTAGAGGCCACGGATCCTCCGTGAGCATCTCTTGAAGTTCCGGGTACCAAGTTCTTCTTGGCCAATCCGGAGCCACTAGTATCGTTCTTACTCCCTTTTGCCGTATAATTCTCAGTACTTTTGGTATGAGAGGCAGAGGAGGGAACACATACACTGACTGGAACACCCACGGTGTTACCAGAGCGTCCACAGCTATTGCCTGAGGATCTCTTGACCTGGCGCAATACCTGTCCAGTTTTTTGTTGAGGCGGGACGCCATCATATCCACCATTGGTTTTTCCCAACGGTTCACAATCATGTGGAAGACTTCTGGATGAAGTCCCCACTCTCCCGGGTGTAGATCGTGTCTGCTGAGGAAGTCTGCTTCCCAGTTGTCCACTCCCGGAATGAATACTGCTGACAGTGCTATCACATGATCTTCCGCCCAGCGAAGAATCCTTGCAGCTTCTGCCATTGCTGTCCTGCTTCTTGTGCCGCCCTGTCTGTTTACGTGGGCGACTGCCGTGATGTTGTCCGACTGGATCAACACCGGCTGACCCTGAAGCAGGGGTTTTGCCAGACTTAGAGCATTGTAAATCGCTCTTAGCTCCAGTATATTTATGTGAAGAGACATCTCCAGGTTTGACCATACTCCCTGGAAGTTTCTTCCTTGTGTGACCGCTCCCCAGCCTCTCAGACTGGCATCCGTGGTCACCAGGACCCAGTCCTGTATGCCGAATCTGCGGCCCTCTAACAGATGAGCACTCTGCAACCACCACAGAAGAGACACCCTTGTCCGTGGCGATAAGGTTATCCGCTGATGCATCTGCAGATGCGATCCGGACCATTTGTCCAGCAGATCCCACTGAAAAGTTCGTGCGTGGAATCTGCCGAATGGAATCGCTTCGTAAGAAGCCACCATCTTTCCCAGGACTCTTGTGCATTGATGCACAGACACTGTCTCTGGTTTTAGGAGGTTCCTGACAAGTTCGGATAACTCCCTGGCTTTCTCCTCCGGAAGAAACACCTTTTTCTGAACCGTGTCCAGAATCATTCCCAGGAACAGCAGACGTGTCGTCGGGGTCAACTGAGATTTTGGAAAATTCAGAATCCACCCGTGTTGTTGCAGCACTAGTTGGGTTAGTGCTACTCCGTCTTCCAGCTGTTCTCTGGACCTTGCCCTTATCAGGAGATCGTCCAAGTAAGGGATAATTAATACGCCTCTTCTTCGTAGAAGGATCATCATTTCGGCCATTACCTTGGTAAAGACCCGAGGTGCCGTGGACAATCCAAACGGCAGCGTCTGAAACTGATAATGACAGTTTTGCACCACGAACCTGAGGTACCCTTGATGTGAAGGGCAAATTGGGACATGCAGGTAAGCATCCTTTATGTCCAGGGACACCATAAAGTCCCCTTCTTCCAGATTCGCTATCACTGCTCTGAGTGACACCATCTTGAACTTGAATTTTTGTATGTACAGGTTCAAAGATTTCAGATTTAGAATAGGTCTTACCGAGCCGTCCGGCTTCGGTACCACAAATAGCGTGGAGTAATACCCCTTTCCCTGTTGTAGGAGGGGTACCTTGACTATCACCTGCTGAGCAAACAGCTTGTGAATGGCTTCCAATACCGTCGCCCTGTCTGAGGGAGACGTTGGCAAAGCAGACTTTAGGAACCGGCGAGGGGGAGACTTCTCGAATTCCAACCTGTAACCCTGAGATACTACCTGCAGAATCCAGGGGTCCACCTGTGAGCAAGCCCACTGTGCGCTGAAATTCTTGAGTCGACCCCCTACCGTTCCTGAGTCCGCTTGTAAGGCCCCAGCGTCATGCTGAGGGCTTTGCAGAACCCTGGGAGGGCTTCTGTTCCTGGGCAGGGGCTGCTTGCTGCCCTCTCTTACCCCTTCCTCTGCCCCGAGGCAGATATGACTGTCCTTTTGTCCGCTTGTTCTTATAGGAACGAAAGGACTGCGGCTGAAAAGACGGTGTCTTTTTCTGTTGGGAGGGGGTCTGAGGTAAAAAAGTGGATTTTCCGGCAGTTGCCGTGGCCACCAGATCCGATAGACCGACGCCAAATAATTCCTCCCCTTTATACGGAAATACTTCCATATGTCGTTTGGAATCCGCATCACCTGACCACTGTCGCGTCCATAAACTCCTTCTGGCAGATATGGACATAGCATTTACTCTCGATGCCAGAGTGCAAATATCTCTCTGCGCATCTCGCATATAAAGGAAAGCATCCTTTAATTGCTCTATAGTCAATAAAATACTGTCCCTATCCAGGGTATCAATATTTTCAGTCAGGGAATCCAACCAGACGACCCCAGCACTGCACATCCAGGCTGAGGCGATGGCTGGTCGCAGTATAACACCAGTATGTGTGTATATACTTTTTAGGGTAGTTTCCAGTCTCCTATCCGCTGGATCCTTGAGGGCGGCCGTATCAGGAGACGGTAACGCCACTTGTTTTGATAAGCGTGTGAGCGCCTTATCCACCCTAGGGGGTGTTTCCCAGCGCGCCCTAACCTCTGGCGGGAAAGGGTATAATGCTAATAACTTTTTTGAAATTAGCATTTTTCTATCTGGGTTAACCCACACTTCATCACATACATCATTTAATTCCTCTGATTCAGGAAAAACTACAGGTAGTTTTTTCACCCCCCACATAATACCCCTTTTTGTGGTACTTGCAGTATCAGAGATATGCAAAGCCTCCTTCATTGCCGTGATCATATAACGTGTGGCCCTACTTGAAAATACGTTTGTTTCATCACCGTCGACACTAGATTCAGTGTCTGTGTCTGGGTCTGTGTCGACCGACTGAGGTAAAGGGCGCTTTACAGCCCCTGACGGTGTCTGAGACGCCTGGGCAGGTACTAACTGGTTTGCCGGCCGTCTCATGTCGTCAACTGATTTTTGTAATGTGCTGACATTATCACGTAATTCCATAAACAAAGCCATCCATTCCGGTGTCGACTCCCTGGGGGGTGACATCACCATTATCGGCAATTGCTCTGCCTCCACGCCAACATCGTCCTCATACATGTCGACACACACGTACCGACACACAGCAGACACACAGGGAATGCTCTTATCGAAGACAGGACCCCACTAGCCCTTTGGGGAGACAGAGGGAGAGTTTGCCAGCACACACCCAAGCGCTATAATATATATGGGAACAACCTTATATAAGTGTTGTTCCTTATAGCAGCTTAAATATATCCAATATATCGCCAAAAAATGCCCCCCCCTCTCTGTTTTACCCTGTTTCTGTAGTGCAGTGCAGGGGAGAGTCCTGGGAGCCTTCCTCACAGCGGAGCTGAGCAGGAAAATGGCGCTGTGTGCTGAGGAGAATAAGCCCCGCCCCCTATTTCGGCGGGCTTTCCTCCCGTAGATTTAGATAACTGGCATGGGTTAAATACATACATATAGCCTTAATGGCTATATGTGATGTATTCTTTTGCCATAAGGTATTAAAATATTGCTGCCCAGGGCGCCCCCAGCAGCGCCCTGCACCCTCCGTGACCGCTTGGTGTGAAGTGTGTGACAACAATGGCGCACAGCTGCAGTGCTGTGCGCTACCTTCATGAAGACTGAAGAGCCTTCTGCCGCCTGTTTCCGGACCTTCAATCTTCAGCATCTGTAAGGGGGGTCGGCGGCGCGGCTCCGGGACGAACCCCAGGGTGAGACCTGTGTTCCGACTCCCTCTGGAGCTAATGGTGTCCAGTAGCCTAAGAATCCAATCCATCCTGCACGCAGGTGAGTTGAAATTCTCTCCCCTAAGTCCCTCGATGCAGTGAGCCTGTTGCCAGCAGGACTCACTGAAAATAAAAAACCTAAAAAACTTTTTCTAAGCAGCTCTTTAAGAGAGCCACCTAGATTGCACCCTGCTCGGACGGGCACAAAAACCTAACTGAGGCTTGGAGGAGGGTCATAGGGGGAGGAGCCAGTACACACCACCTAATCCTAAAGCTTTATTTTTGTGCCCTGTCTCCTGCGGAGCCGCTATTCCCCATGGTCCTGACGGAGTCCCCAGCATCCACTTAGGACGTTAGAGAAATATAAACTAGGTGATTCATCGCACCCTGCGGGCACTCTTCACACCGTCGTAAGGGGCTACGCCCCCTTAACCCTTGCATGGCCTTGTGGCGTGCAATATTTTTATTATATGGAGTATTACCTCCAATCATAATTGTGTGAGTGGTTAAATATTGCACAGACAAAGGGCATGAAATGGTTATGGGGTCGAAGCCCCTTGCAACGGCGTGAACAGCGCACGCAGGGCCTGATGAGTCACCTAGTAGTTGCTTTGGTTGGGGGAGTGGCGGGTGCGGGGAAGATGCGGATGGTATCCGAGGGTGCTGCGGGAGGGGCGGTTGTGGTGGTGCCGCAGGTGGGGGAGAGGCTAGTGCGGTGGTGCTGCGGGTGGGGGAGGGTGTGTAGGTGGCAGTCTGGAGCCACCGCGGGTGGGGGAGGAGCAGTTGCGGGGGTGCCCAGGGTGGGGGAGGGGCAGATGCGGTGGTGCCGCGGGTGGGGGGAGGGGCGGATGCGGGGTTGCTGTGGGTGGGGAAGGGAGTCCAAAGCTACTGCGGGTGGGGGAGGAGCTGTTGCAGGGGTGCACCGGGTGGGGGAGTGGCGGATGCGGTGTAGCGGCGGGAGGGGCAGGTGCGGGGTTGCTGCGGGTGGGGGAGGGGTTATGGAGCTACCGCAGGTGCTGGAGGGGGGGTGTCGGGGTGCAGCAGATGGGGCCCGGAGGTACTGTGAGTGGGGGAGGGGTGAGTAATGCTTATCCTGCTTTTCCTCCTGTCAGCAGCCAAGCTGCTGTCCTCCCTTTGGCAGTGGCTCTCCCGGAGACTCGCACAGCAGCCAGTCACTATTGTTAGCGCCGGTGTCCCAACGCGCCGCATTACAGGGAAGAAGATGCACCCAATAAACTACAGCTCCCAGCAGCCCTAAGGGCCGGAATGCTTGGGCGCTAAGGGCTGCTGGTGTAATACCCTGTTTATTATAGTGAATTCAGTTGAGAAGTTAATGAAAATAAAAAAATATTGTAATAAAAGCAATTAAAGGTTATGGCTCTCACAGAGGGCACCAAGACTTATGCAGCAGTTTTTGTAACCCTTATGGGGGGTAAATGGGACAGGCAGAGCAGTTAATGGCCCAGGAGGAGACGGGCTCGTGACCTTAAGACTGACTTGTTAGCTCCTATGGGGGAGCTTTGGTCCACTATAAGCCTCGGGGGTCAGCGCGTGCAAGAAAAGAAACGGCGGGACTGATCCGGGCACTAAGCTCGGAGCTTATTTAAGGGAGGAGGAGAAGGACCGTTAGAGGAGGCTGAGGTAACTCCGGAAAGTGGAGGAGCTGTCACAGAACGGGCTGAGGGAACGACATGGAGAGGAAGAGAGGCTGTGCTCCGGTGCTGGACAGTGAGCCTACCTCAGAGACACGTCAGTGAAGCCCTTGCCGGATCGTGAGCGGCTCCGGTAAACCTAGTGGAGGTATCGGCACGGAGGAGAGCCGAGCTCCGGTGAAAGGCAAGTGAGCGGCTTGATCGCGGCAGGTGGTAGCAGCGGACCTTCAACCTCTGCACCACCCCCTGAGCTGAAGAGGAGAGGCGGCCCCGAGCGGTGAGTGACAGCGGCAGACAGGGTTCGGACTTCAGTCACTCCCTCATGCTCGAGTCAGAGACGGCCTGGTGGGTGTGACAGTGGCAGCGGAATTCCATCTTCTCCTATGCGGTAGGGAGAGGAGGCGCCAGTACGCACAAGACAGCCCGGTGAGGCGGCCCCAACGGTGAGTGAGTGACAGCAGCGGGCGGTCTGGAAGGCGTAACTGGAGCTGCCTACTAAGGGTACACTATTGAAAGCAACCTGCGCAAGTGAGTCTGGAGCAGGTAAAAGCAGCCGGCACAGCACTTCACCACACATATTAACAGCGGCAGGGCACAGATGACTAAACCTATGCGCTCAGGTATGCCATTATAGTGACAGTCAGTTCTTTATTGAGTTTCACTGCCTGAGCAGGTTTCCCTCATTTGGACATTGCAGCATAACAGATATATGTCCGATTGGAGCGCAGAATAGACTGTAGTAACCCTCAAGCACTCATACATTCATCATTAATAAGAAATAGAATTACTCCACTTTACGAGCCGCAGAGACAATCAATAAACTATAAGAGACGCAGAGAGAAGTGTCAAAGTCAGAAAAATATCACGCTACACACTGCCATATTTGCACCTCATGCGTGTCCCCGCTGCGTGTGCATGAGCTCTCCCGTGCGTGCGCATACTCGCTGTTGCGTGCACACGCAGGCGCACGGTATGCGCATTTACGGTAGAGTTTGTATGCGTCTAGCGTGCGACTCAATCGTAACATGTTTTAACCATATAATGTATTTTGTAGATTATGGTCCCTTTGATAGAATCTGAAAGTTTAGTTAATGTAGCATGTTCATAGACAAAGAGATCCCTCTTTGTTTGATACGAAGGGTCAGACAGGGGTTATACAGTGGTGTTTAGTATCCATCGGAAGAGTATTTAATTAGCAATATTACGGTGTTGGTTTGAAGCGGATAACTCGCTCGTGCGAATAGTTATGGACATAAGAAGTTTATGAACATTTACTGTATTTGCACTTTATTATCCATGCGGCGGGAAACCTAGTTTCCCACCCACCTGAGCAGTTGGAAATAGTCACAGCCCACCTGTATGAATCAACCTATGACCTTTTGTTATAATGCGAAGACGAATTCCTGTGTCCAATGAACAATAAGAATATAGGGACCATTGTACTGTATTGTGTGTAGGGAATAAAAGGACAAGCCGATCTGGGCCAGCTCTCTATTCTCTTCAACGGTTCTCATTGCTGATAATCGGGAGCTGGATATCCAGAAGGCGCATGCGATTGTTTCCCTTTGTGCGTAAGTTTCTCTGCAATCATATTGTCTTTATTGTTATAAGCCATTCTCTCTCGTTCTCTCTCACTTTCTCTCTCTCTCTCTCTCTCTCTCTCCCCTTTCCCCCTTTAAAAGTAATTGTATCTTTATTGTATTTTATGTGTAGTTACTTGGTTAGATATTCTATGTTATTTTGGTAGTGTATAACTTGTATTGTATTATTCTTTTTGAACGGTCATTCATTTCCTTAAAAGGCGTTAGACCCTTAGACCGGTATTTGACTGTTTATTATATTGCTAAGGGGTTCTCTGAGCGTCACATACGCTCATACAGCTTTTAAACTAACAAGGTTACACTGTGTTGCATTTACATCTTATCACTGCACAAGGGTTTACAGTATATGTACATTGTTTATGGTATAGTTAAAAAGGTTTAACACTGTGAGCGTCAGCGCCGCTTGTGATCTCCTCGTGGTCCCAAGCATCCGCTACGCTGATAGCGTATCATTACGTTAGTCGGCAGCCTATAGCGTGCTTGCCTGTACGCTCTAAGCCGTGAGCGAACGTGCCGCTCGTGCGTCTCGACCACGGCTAAGCGTTAGATACGCAACGTGCGTACCCTTAAGGTATTCTATACGCCAATAGCGTACTGTGTTCTTTAACCTTTTAGAGTGTTTTAAATAAGATAAATATTTGGCTTTATCAATTGGCGGCTCGTCCGTCCTTCACATATCTGCACTAGGTAATTTCAGCAGACATTATCGATCAGCAAAGGGCGGGAGGTAATATTCCTCGTAGTGCTGACCCGATAAGCGTCTGCTTCGCTTAGTAAAGGGTGCTGAAGGAATCCGGAACCAGAGGTAAGAACAATACGCTAGTATCTTTTAAAACTGTTTTTTTCTGTTCTGTCTTGCGTACGCACGCACGCATATATCTGCATTTCTTTTCATTCGTGTATTTTCACATATCACTCTCCTGTTTGCCATTTCACAATTGATAACGTGCTAGGAAAGATTTGTTGCTATTAGTAGTTAAAGAGTAAAAGTAATACATTAAGGGGTAATTTGTAAAGCACGCACACAGCTTTGAGAGACCTGTGTGGTGCTCGGTAGATGAATACAATTAAAGATCATCTACATTGATAAACGTGTTAATTGTATTTCTGTGGACATATCTGGCTGGCATACACGTGTCTCTAACAAAAGGGTGAGACTAGTGTACGCAACACAAAGGCCGACGCACGTAGCGTATATTACGCAACGGAGCGTCCGGGTACGCCCACATAATTCAACACACGGTAGTATTATTTTTAACAGGCGAAAAGGAGGCAACGCGATAAATAGCGCAAGTCAATTTTAGTGTCCGAAATTTTAAGCTAATAGATCCTTCTCCAATTTGCGACTCATCTGGTCTAGACTATTTACTGAATGAAAGGAATTTCTGCGCAGAAATAAAAATTAAAGTGTACATGTGGTGAGTGTTTGCATATATAAGTTTTTACAATTTTTGGGTTGAACCACAAGAAGTCGAGTTCTCGTGAGGTACATACATGTAAGTGACGTGCATGGTGGCTGGGGAGGCATCCCTTGTTAAACATAAATTTGAGCATTAGAGTATAGCAGACCAGGAGGTCTACTGTAGCACAAGACCAGGAGGTCCGGAACAGACCAGGAGGTCTAGGTACAGCAGACTAAGAAGTCCGCTATAGAGAAGTAGCACAACACCAGGAAGGGTTGGTGCGGAACCCATATAGGCCATTGAAGCTCAGGCTGAAGGAATTCGCAGCCACAATTTTCGATTCCACTGGTCGCTCCGCACATAGGATTAGTTGCTTATGTGCAGAACGATTGTACCGCACGTAATTGTGTGCATTAGTTAGTAACCTGACCAGTACCATTTGCGTATGAAAGGGGTCATAAACGCTATTTGTACACTCTAACGTGATTTGTGTAATTTTTTTTATTTTAAGGGAGGTTCGCTGGTCACTCGGGAACTATCCAACAACCGATACTTGCTGGGGACTGGTAGGTCCAACACGCCCCAGTAAGTAAAGGTTCATAGGGGCCCTAAGTTGGGTACAGCAGCTCTGAATCAGTGATTGCAGTACTGGCCAACGTGGGCGAGGAGTGAGTGGAGTACTCGGTAAACTTCGCCGCCGGCCTGCCCCGGACATCTTGGTTTTTGTAAGGGTTCGCTGAAGAAAGCAACACCTGCAAGTATGGGGGCCAGTTGTTCAGGTAGCGGGCGATCAACCTCGGTTCGGGTTGATTCAGTAAACCGGCCAATCGGGTCGGCAAGGTATGTAATGTGTGAAAAATACGGTTCACACACAGAGGTTTTATGTGATGAATGGGAAAGAATGACTGTGCATGACGGGGAGAAGTTTCCCCGGGTAGGTAGTTTTAGCCCAGATGTGTTACAAAATCTTAGGAGAAGGATATGTCTCATTAAATCAACAAAGAGACGGATCAAACATTATGACTACTTACAGTTATGGCAACAGGAGGGTGAAATACAGAGAGGATTGGCTCAGGCGGCTGGATCTAACCCTATCAGGAAACTGATAGCAACGGCACCACCGCCACCTTACATAACGGGAGAGAAGTTGGTTGCAGAGAATGACGCACTAATGTGTAATAAACAGGCACTTAGTAACTGTATAAATGTTAAGGATAATATGAATAAGATGAGTAATGCAAATATTAACCCGTGCAAGTTGTACCCTGTTTTAAACTTTCCCCAGGAGTGTGATCAAGAGGACGAGTCAACAACACTATCGGCACTCTCTCTAGCAGCCACCATATCAGAAACAGCAGTGGGCACGACCCAACCCGTAAGATTAGTATCCAAGGCCCCTAGCGGAGGGACAGGTGAGGTCGTATCAACGGGTAAGTACGGCACCATACACTATGCTGAAACCATTTCACCACAAGCTGTAGAATCTACTCAGAATGATGTTATTAGACTTAATCCCGTTAGGGTAATAGCAGTGCCAAATGGGAAAACGGACACTTCAGGAGTCACTCCTGTCAGAAACATTGCCATGCACTGCCCATTTTCCCGAATGGAATTAAGAGCAATAGTGTCTGAATTCCCTGATCCTAGGAAGGATCTAGTTGCTAGCCAGAAATACATTAGAGATCTAGGGAATACTGTAGAGCCCAATAACAAAGACTGGCAGATATTGCTGAGGGCATGTTTACCCTCCAATGTCGACTCAGCACAATTCTTAGCTGACTGTAAATTAGATGAAGATGTACCCCTTACGGATGTGTACAACCAAGACAATGTAAAGAGGATAAATTTACAGTTAAAAGAGTATTTTCCAGCTGTAGTTAAATGGAACAAAATTTTATCCATTAAGCAAAAAGAGTCAGAAACAGCTGCTGAGTATTTTCATAGGGCACTACTGGAAATGGCTAAATACACAGGCATAGAAGACATTAAGACAAATGCAAATCATAGAGAGGTAGCAGTATCTGTGTTAATGGATGGTTTAAAAGAGGTGTTGAAGACAAGGGTACAGACCACGCAACCATGTTGGCGAGGTCTGTCGGTGGCTACTTTGAGAGAGGCCGCTATTGATCACGATTGGAATATCACCAGACACAGGGAGTCACAAAGTGATAAGTTAATGGCCGTAAGTATACAGGCCCTGACCACAAGGCCACCTTTGTATAAATCTCCAAACCCTGTGGGTAAGTCAAATGTGGTAACTTGTTATTCCTGTCATAAAGAGGGACATTTTGCACGAGACTGTAGAATGAAAAACACACAAAAATCATATCAATCCCCTAGACAACGACATGACACACGAAATTGGGATCAGGGACCGCAGAGACGGAGTCATGAGCCACATGCAGGGGAAACAAAAAGGTATCCCCCAAAAAGAGACTGGCAAGTCTCTGGTAGTTCCCATTTACCCCCTTCTCAAGTAGTTGCTGCCAGCGCGATTCAGGGAGGTCACCATACCCAATAGGGGTGTGGCCATACCTGTAATCTGCAGCCAGTGAAATTGATTGCAAGCCTTGGAAGTGAACCCGAGGTCACAATTGATGTAGCTGGTAAATCATTAAACTTCCTTGTAGATACGGGGGCGGCCAAATCAGTGATAAATTCGACAGTGGGCATGAGAACCACTGGTAAGACAATTCCAGCCATGGGAGTAACGGGAGTAGTCCAGCACTACCCTGTTAGCAAACCAGCAGAGATTACAATAGGGCCTTTGCATACCAAGCATTCCTTTTTGCTGGCGGCATCGGCACCGACTAATCTCCTGGGAAGAGATTTATTGTGTAAAATGGGGTGCGTCATTTATTGTACTCCTGAAGGTGTATTCTTAGACATACCTGAGAATCACGCTCAGGAAGTGCGAGACATGCTAGACTCCCCATCAAAATTAATGTCACATACTGTTATGATAAATAGGAATCCATCCCAGGTAGAAGAAATGACATCCCAAATACCAGAGTCACTTTGGACTAAAGATGGACAAGACACTGGATTAATGGCAAACGTAGCTCCAGTAGTTGTGCAAGTAAAAGATGGTAGGATAGCTCCAAAAATCCCACAATACCCTCTGAAGCCAGAGGTGGAATTAGGAGTATACCCCGTAATAGAGCGCTTGCTACAACAGGGCATTCTGGTAAGAACATCCAGCACTGCCAATAGTCCCATCTTCCCCGTGAAAAAGAGTGGGGGGAGGGGTTACAGGCTAGTACAGGATCTAAGGGGGATTAACAAAATAGTTGAGAGTCAGTTCCCCGTAGTGCCAAATCCAGCTGTCATCCTTATGCAGATCCCTCCCACTGCGACATTTTTCACTGTTATTGACCTCTGCTCCGCCTTTTTCTCGGTACCCCTGCATCCTGACAGCCAATATTTGTTTGCATTTACATACAGAGGAGTCCAATACACATGGACTCGATTACCACAAGGTTTCATAGACAGTCCAAGTATATTCTCACAGGCTTTGCATGATTGTTTACAGTCTTTCCAACCAGAGAGTGGATCAATATTGATACAGTATGTGGACGATTTACTACTGTGTTCAGAGTCACTGGAAGCGTCCCTGAGAGATACGAAACAGCTCCTGTTTCATCTTTCAGACACAGGACACAAAGTTTCCAAAGACAAATTACAATTATGCCAGCCTAAAGTAAAATATCTGGGACACTGTCTAACACAAGGACTGAGACACCTGACCGCTGATAGAATTCAAGCAATTAGAGACATGACTCTGCCACAAACCCAGCAACAGATCAGAACGTTTTTAGGAATGTGTGGGTATTGCCGTAACTGGATCCCAGGGTTTTCCATTCTAGCATTACCTTTGCAGGAGATGGTTTCATCAAACAAACCTGATCGGATTTCGCATACAGACGAATCCGAGATGGCATTTGAGAGACTCAAACAGTGCCTAACGCAGGCACCAGCATTAGGTATGCCAGACTATGGGAAACCCTTTGAGCTGTACGGAACAGAAAGTGCTGGTTGCGCGGCAGGCGTCCTAACCCAAAAGCACGGTGATGCCAGCAGGCCGGTAGCATACTACAGCGCTCAGCTAGACACGGTAGCGCGATCCCTCCCCACATGCTTGCGAAGTGTCGCTGCGATAGCATTGCTAGTTACAAAAAGCGAAGATGTAGTGCTAGGACACAACCTCACAATTCATACACCACATGCAGTGTCAGCCTTGCTGAATTCTGCCCAAACCAGGCACGTCTCATCAGCGCGGTTTACAAGATGGGAATTGGCATTAATGGCCCCCGTAAACATCACCATAAGGAGATGCAGTGCATTAAATCCTGCAACATATCTCCCAGGTGTGCCTGGACAGGCACAAAGGGTGGAGGATGAGAGTGATGGGGAAGGAGGATTTAATACAAGGGATGACACACATGATTGTATGGAATATTTGACCCAAAATTTCACGGCAAGGCCTGACATCAGTGACAACCCACTGGAAGATGTAGATTTTACTTTCTACACTGACGGTAGTTGTCACAGACAGACGGACTCGGGAGACTTGTGTACTGGATACGCAGTCGTAGATGACCAGGGCACCATAGAAGCAGAACCGCTAGGCCCACCTCACTCAGCCCAGGTTGCTGAACTGGTTGCCCTAACCAGAGCATGTGAATTGGCTAAGGGAAAGTCAGCCAATATCTACACCGATTCTAGATACGCCTTCGGGGTAGTCCATGATTTCGGAGCCCTATGGCGCCTCAGAAATTTCATGACGGCAGCTGGTACACCGATAGCGCATGCAGCTCACATCAAAAGACTTCTAACAGCGATACAGGAACCCGACAGAGTGGCTGTTATCAAGTGTAAAGCACATACATATAGCCAAGACCCAGTATCACTTGGTAACAGCCGAGCAGACGAAGCTGCTAAGTTAGCAGCTGGTACCCCCAGACAGACAGACACCACACAATTGATGGTATTTAATACCATAAACACACAGAAGTTGTGTGAAATGCAAAATTTGTGTTCCACACAGGAAAAGGCAGTTTGGAGGTCAAAAGGATATGGCCAGGAGTCCTCAGGACTCTGGACAGATGGAGAGGGTAAACCAGTGGCACCCAGAGCATACCTTCCATGTTTAGCTGAAGCAGCACATGGGCTGACTCATCTGGGCAAGGAGGGAATGTGCAAGTTGGTAAGAGCATATTGGTGCGCCCCAGGATTCTCATCCCATGCAGGTAAGAGAGCAATGTCATGCCTTACCTGCTTGAGGAAGAACATCGGAAAGGCAATACCAACAGAACCATCTCATATCCCACCTACAGGCGGCCCTTTTCAGGTAATACAGATTGATTTTATACAATTACCCCCTTGTCGAAATTTGAAATATGTACTTGTTTGTATAGATGTGTTTTCAAATTGGGTCGAAGCATTTCCTGCGGCCACAAATACCGCTATGTTTACTGCTAAGAAAATTGTGCAGGAATTTGTGTGTAGATACGGTATCCCTAGAATAATTGAAAGTGATAGGGGTACCCATTTTACAGGTGATGTCTTTCAAGCAATGTGTAAGTTGATGGGAATTGATAGTAAGCTGCACACTCCGTACTGCCCCCAGGCGAGTGCGAAAGTAGAAAGAGTGAACAGCACTATTAAAAATAAATTGAGCAAAGTTATGGCAGAAACAGGATTAACATGGCCAGAAGCTTTACCCATTGTACTATACAGCATCAGAACCACTCCCAGGTCCCCTCTTAATCTATCCCCCTTTGAAATTCTGTTTGGTCGACAACCGCATGTTATGATTAACCCTCAGGATGATTTGAAGTGTAACAATGAAGTGACTGTAAAATACCTGGTTAACATGAGTAAACAGCTAAGGAATCAGAATGACAATCTGAAGTTAGTGATTCCTGATTTGCCAGATAGTAATTGTCATGACATTGAACCTGGGGATTATGTAATGATACGGAATTTTCTACGCTCAGGTTGCCTTATTGACAGATGGGAAGGACCATACCAAGTCTTATTGATTAGCACGACAGCATTGAAGGTTGCCGAGAGAGAGACTTGGGTTCATTCATCCCATTGTAAGAAGGTTGCTGATCCAGAGAGGTCCCGTGATAAAGAACAGACGGTAGAGGAAGTTGTATCACTGGAGTGTCTGTTTCAGGAGGACTGAGACGGCACCTGAGCATTGAGAATAATAAGATCGGAGGCAGTTGTCGATTCCCTGTTCCATTTTATTGTTTTTCCCCACTTCCCATCCCATCTCCCTCAATTGTTTCTTTCCCCCTTCTCATTTTTCTCCATTTCCTCCCATAAGATGGACTTGCCCCAAGAGACTGTGATCCGGATTTTCCTGTTGACCATGATGTTGACCAGAGCAGTCTGTTCCGGCGAGAGTACCATGGAGGTCGAGAGAGGTTCTGGAATGGGTTCTGATGACAGAGATGGAGGCGTAGATTTCCAAGAACAACATAATCACCGAGTGAAGGCGAGTATCAGAAAATGATCTGGTAGCATTGACAATAGAAGAAATTGTGAAGGATTGTTAGCTGAAGAGAACTGTATCTGTAGACTCTGTGACAGTGTAGTTGAGGATGGGTGTATCAAGAAATGCCAATCCAGTTTTAATATCCACATGGACCGGCATCCATTGAGTGACTATCACTCCTTAGTGGGTAAAGTGTTAAATCAGACAGATTGTTGAGTATGCTCTCAAGTACCTCAAGGCCATAGCAAATCAGGCTTAGTACCATTCCCTTTAACGGTAGGGGAGGTACTTGAGTTAAGTGGTGGGAGACCGGTGGACAGGAGGTTTAATATCTCCAGTCCTCCTAGTTTGAAGCTCCACCAATATCATGTGGATAGATCCCTAGTATGTTTTAACATTTCCAATCCCCGAAAGCCGGGAAATTGGGAAGTGTCATGGAATAACCAAACCATGACCTTTTCATACAGAGCCGATAGAATGCCAACAGATACAGAACTTATACGCCACATAGCCGGTAGTGGAAAATATTTCCGATATAGGTATACCCTAGGAAGTAGGACCATGAGAGTTGGAGAGGTATCACCAGGATACTGTGCACACATCGTACAAACCGATACGTGTACTAAACAGATGGGAGAATTAGGGTTAGGAAATTTCATATGGAAAATGTGTAATATGGTAATGTCCTACTCCGTCCCATATGTTCTCCCCGATGATGCATATTTCATATGCGGGAGGAAGGCGTATAAGTGGCTTGCCCCAAACTCAGGAGGGTTGTGTTATATTGGAAAAGTACTGCCTGAAGTAATGACTGTATCACATACTAAAATGAAAGATATTCACCGCAGTGCCCAAGCTCCTTATACTCACACTCATTACGAGCACATCGTTAAACGGCACCTGATAGAGAGAACAGAGCATCCGGCTGTTATGATTCCCGTACTCCAGACCAGAGGAGATCTTATGGCGGAGGTCTGGGTACTGGAAAGATATGCTGGTTACGGGAGCAGGAAAGCCTAGTAACCCCTGGCGCCCTAACTCCGTTGTCTCGCCCGTGTTGTCAGAAATCCCCTGCGAGACTATGGTTGCTTGAGCCCATGGCAGCCGCGTTCGAAGGGCGGATTATGTCTGCCCAACCCCGATGCCCCCTCAGGTCTTAATGGGAGACAAAGGGAAATCCGAGACAGGGTGATAACAAGGGGCCCTCTGACTAAGCAACCAGGCCAGGGGTTACAAGCTATCTAACTTAACCAAAAGTATGTGCGGACAAACCGCCAGGGAAAAGGACAACCAAAAGATCCCCTGATCCGTTACTCCTATCCAGCACCGCTGGATACCAGAGTGGATCTGTGGGAGCGAAATCCTCCGCAAAAACTCCGGAACACAAAGAAACTAAATAATAAATAGCAAGCGGTCAGGCCGCAACACACGGCTACGCCGCGACTCACGAACACCACAGGATGTTAAAAGGTGCTCGGTCGGACTCCAGGAATAGATGACAAATTCCGAGTACTGGATCACTGAGGACAGGAACAACCGGATTGAGCAGGACTGGAAACTCTCTGTAACAGACTCGGCAAACAGGAAGCTATCACCGGCGTCTGTAAGAAGTCCTGAGAGTGCATTTATTTGGGAACCCTCCAATCAGGATCCAGACAGGGTAATAAACATCATGCCGTGCAGCTGCATGCTGCACGGCCAGGATACAAAAGAACTCATTATCTAGACCTAGCAACGGGGAACGCGGTCCGACAGTGGCGTCCCCGTTGCTATGGTCTGAGCGGCTCCGTGCGCCCGGCGTCTAGCGTTGCTAGGGAGCCGGCGGCTGTGTGCCTGCGGCGTCCCTAGTTGCTAGGCGCCGGGCCGCACTGACGGGCGGACCCTCGGCGCCTAACACCGGCCTCTGACCTGATCAGTGAATCCACCGGGATTCAATTCCTAATCGCATTAGATATCACTCGTACCGCCAGAGGAGTGATAAATTATAAATATATATCTGCGCTTGCAAATTTATTAGACAACATCACTGAAATGTATGATGACACATTCAGGTATACTGGAAGGGAGCTCCAAGCTTATAAAACAGAACTGGTTCAGCATAGGATGATTCTCAATTATCTCACAGCTGTGACGGGTGGGTATTGTGTTACCCTAGCAACTCAGTATGGAATAAAGTGCTGCACGTATATCACAAACAGCACCGAGGACCCGGTCGAGGTCATAGACCAAAAGATGGACGACATTCTCCAATTAAAATGGGAGTTCCAAAGGAAACACAATCTCACCCTTGCCGCTGTGGGTAATGAGCTGACCAGTTGGGTGTCATGGTTGAACCCACGAAATTGGTTCTCTGGTTTAGGAGAATGGACTCAAGGAATTATCATGGATGTAGGGAAATTCCTTTTGTGTGTTCTGGGTGTCATCATATTAGTCAGTCTAATATTTAGATGCGTTCGGGTTTTAACAAAGTGTAAACGTAGCGCCCGAGTGATGAGTTTAAGGAGTGAAGATACTGTAATAACAACGACTGATGTGATTTATGACCCAACGATAGAGACAATGTTGTGATGAAAATGTGATTCCACGGTCCGTTTCTTTCACCCGTTTCTCCTTTGTTTTTCTCCAAGGTAAAAAGACCCGCTTGGAAGAGGATTTTGACAGCCTTGTATACAGACAACAGATTGACTAAAGAAGAAGTCTGACAACCTTGTACACAGACAACTGATGGACTATGCCATAGACCCCCATATCCCTAGTACTTTTAATTTTACGCTAGCCCAACACTTTTTGTAAGTCTATGGACATTGATAAAGCTTTGCTTGCGTTTATTGGCAAAAGCACAAAGAGACTACAGTCAACATGTACATCAAGACAAGACTTCAATCAACAAATGTATATTAACCTCACATAGAATATCACTGCATTTACCATAATTGTTTCTTATCTTCATCTCTGCAACCTTCAGGTAATGACACACATAGTCGATAGGGAATACAGGCACAGATATCAGCACTCACATATCCCCCCATTCATGTATCATCAACTAAAATGTGCTCCCCCATTTTGTTGCAACCAAAAGCCGAAAAGAGCTCGGTAAAGTTCGACAGCCCATCCACAGACCCTTAATACGGGATAAGAAGGAATTCAAATGAATACTTCGCAATACCTCGAAGCTTGATTTAAAACACGTACGGCACGATGATACATGACCCCCCAAACATGGATTCATACACACATGCTTCTGCTATCTCACTAGGTCATACCCTTTTCCTACCTTCTCCTCTCCTCCCCTACCCAATCATAGAAATGTATTATACATGACATATATTTTTCTCTTTTTGAAATGTTTTAGGAAGGTGGCAGTTATTGGTGACTGCCAAAGGGTGGACTGTCAAAGTCAGAAAAATATCACGCTACACACTGCCATATTTGCACCTCATGCGTGTCCCCGCTGCGTGTGCATGAGCTCTCCCGTGCGTGCGCATACTCGCTGTTGCGTGCACCCGCAGGCGCACGGTATGCGCATTTACGGTAGAGTTTGTATGCGTCTAGCGTGCGACTCAATCGTAACATGTTTTAACCATATAATGTATTTTGTAGATTATGGTCCCTTTGATAGAATCTGAAAGTTTAGTTAATGTAGCATGTTCATAGACAAAGAGATCCCTCTTTGTTTGATACGAAGGGTCAGACAGGGGTTATACACTGGTGTTTAGTATCCATCGGAAGAGTATTTAATTAGCAATATTCCGGTGTTGGTTTGAAGCGGATAACTCGCTCGTGCGAATAGTTATGGACATAAGAAGTTTATGAACATTTACTGTATTTGCACTTTATTATCCATGCGGCGGGAAACCTAGTTTCCCACCAACCTGAGCAGTTGGAAATAGTCACAGCCCACCTGTATGAATCAACCTATGACCTTTTGTTATAATGCGAAGACGAATTCCTGTGTCCAATGAACAATAAGAATATAGGGACCATTGTACTGTATTGTGTGTAGGGAATAAAAGGACAAGCCGATCTGGGCCAGCTCTCTATTCTCTTCAACGGTTCTCATTGCTGATAATCGGGAGCTGGATATCCAGAAGGCGCATGCGATTGTTTCCCTTTGTGCGTAAGTTTCTCTGCAATCATATTGTCTTTATTGTTATAAGCCATTCTCTCTCGTTCTCTCTCACTTTCTCTCTCTCTCTCCCCTTTCCCCCTTTAAAAGTAATTGTATCTTTATTGTATTTTATGTGTAGTTACTTGGTTAGATATTCTATGTTATTTTGGTAGTGTATAACTTGTATTGTATTATTCTTTTTGAACGGTCATTCATTTCCTTAAAAGGCGTTAGACCCTTAGACCGGTATTTGACTGTTTATTATATTGCTAAGGGGTTCTCTGAGCGTCACATACGCTCATACAGCTTTTAAACTAACAAGGTTACACTGTGTTGCATTTACATCTTATCACTGCACAAGGGTTTACAGTATATGTACATTGTTTATGGTATAGTTAAAAAGGTTTAACACTGTGAGCGTCAGCGCCGCTTGTGATCTCCTCGTGGTCCCAAGCATCCGCTACGCTGATAGCGTATCATTACGTTAGTCGGCAGCCTATAGCGTGCTTGCCTGTACGCTCTAAGCCGTGAGCGAACGTGCCGCTCGTGCGTCTCGACCACGGCTAAGCGTTAGATACGCAACGTGCGTACCCTTAAGGTATTCCATACGCCAATAGCGTACTGTGTTCTTTAACCTTTTAGAGTGTTTTCAATAAGATAAATATTTGGCTTTATCAGTAGTGTCATAGCTTGCAGCACCCAAGCTTCAGCTAGGAGGTTAACATCGCTCAACCACTGATATTGAAAGGAGATACTCACCAGCTTATCCGTTAGTTAAGGGACAATTATTGTACAAATTACCTCAGGTCAGACTCCTGCCACTAGGAATCTCAGTTTAGGCTCAGTTCTTTCTGAATTTGGCCAGTACAGTTCAGCATTTGCGGAATACAGAGTTTGATTTTCCTATATTTAGGCTACTGACACTCCATCTAAGGTTAGGGGTTGCTCCTAATAATCTGTCAAGAGGAGACGGCTTCAGGATGAAGGGGAATTAGGAGGAATACCCCAATAGGAAAATGCTATAAAGAGTCTCCCTAAAACAAAGGGCTTTAGACTGAAGAGAATACGTTCCAGTACTTTACGTCAGGTCTTTATAGAGGAGCAACTTAAAGTAACATTTAAGGTATAGCTATACTACAATTGACTGTCAGTACTGTATTCTACCCTCCCGTCCTAAATAGCATTTAGTCAGCCAAAATTAATACTTTATTCATACACAGTGAAATACTTACCAACGACTCAGGGTCAGCACAGAGATTAGTAACCAAATGCAGAAATCTTTCCGGACAGATTTTCCTCTTATTTACTCCCAGAAACTTCTGTCACCAGTGGTGATCAACTAAAATAAAATAAAAAGTTTATTTTACATTTCTTCTCGAGATTCATGAAGAAAAGGAGTCAGTGTTAAATGGAGTCAGACAAAATACAGGTACTAGGAGAAAGTTACTAGCGAATAAATCTGGACTACGTTTCAGTTGACAAGCTTGTCTTATCTATTTATTGGTACTCATTCATATCTAATTAGCGAGGGAGAAATTACATAATTTACGAGTAAGAGAGAGATTGTGACGGAGGATTACAAAACTCGGATTGGGATTAGTACTATAGGATGAAGAGAAATTGTTGCTAATTGCTTCTCCTTCTGCAAAGCATAAGCCTTAGAGACTTCATGTGCACCAACGTTATGGCCATTAGGTACTACACAGTATAAGTAATTTAATAGACCGGTCTATGGGGGGATCGAGATTCAATACTACAGTATATCTAGTTGGAACCACTGTGAAGTTTTGTTGGTTATGTTATTGCTGGTATTTAAATTGCTTACCATAATTGCATCTAAAGGGTTGGGTTAAGGATGCCGCACAAGACTAAGTGAGATTGAATGGATATGTAGTTAGTATGTGTTTCCAAGAAAACCGACGAACCAGAAAAACTTCCGGAATTGATCACCATCTACCATTGAACAAAAAAAGGGTTCTTTTTTAGGTAGAAAGAAAAGGGTGATTGTCGATGGTGCTCCCATGGGTCTATTACATGGGTAATAAAGAGAGGAGAGAAAGGAAAAAAGTGACCCTTGTTGGGAGCACTCACTCTTGGAAACAACTGTGATAGAGATTATGTATAACGTATTAGATATTAAAACGTAACCTTTAATTCTTGATGAATAATATAAGAGTACACACAAAATATGTTTAAAAAATGATTAAATAATTTGAATCGTAAATTCGGGATTGCAACTGTGAACATATGGATGAAAAACCATGTATATAAGGCAGACGTGCGGCACAAATTGCGGCAGAACCAAGAAATTGCCCGCCAGGTGTTGATTTCTACAGTAGGTGCAGAAGCAAAAGTATTGCCATCAAGCAAAACCTACAACACCTGGTATTCCTTAGTGGTCAACCACCTAATGTCACAACTGAGGGCCTGAGCTGACGGGAGGCAGCCTCAGTTGTAGGGGCTGAGATGTACCGGAACCTGGGAGGTTGTATCAGACCCCTGGACATGTAAGTAACATGAATAATAACTGCCCGAAGGCGTGACCACGACAACTTGGATAAAAGTCAATGATGTTTATTATGACAACTCCGCAACACAGCAGCAGTAAAAGAAAACGTAAAAGTCAGCAAAGAATAAATACAGTTCCTGGGTACTACAGGATGGCAGGAGCCACAGGGCACTGGTAGTGTGAGATAGTTCTTATGATCTTCTAGATGGAAAGTCCTTACCAGGCCCGACTGTAGCAATGGAGATAACCCAGGATTGTGCCAGCTGGTGTTCCAGGAAAAGCTGGGTTGCTGAAGATAAAACAGCTGCTGTGGATACTGGCTGGAACCAGACTGTTAGCACGGAGTGGATACTGGCTGGAACCAGTTAAATAATAAATGAACTTGGGAGCGATGAAATATGAACTGAAATGTAGAACTTGAGAGCGGAGAAATAATAATACTGGTGGAGAGTGGTAAAGTGTAGAAAGGACACCGGCCCTTTAAGGGAAGCTGTACTCTGCTGGAAGCTGAGCTGGAAGCAGGTAATGTTGTAGCTGGAAACAGATGAATCCACAATGGATTGGAGAGTCAGGCTACACCGCAGGTGGAATGCTGGTGCGGGTCTCTATGGTGGAAGTCTTGAGACAGGAGCTGGAACCTGGAAGACAATCACAGGAGAGAGACAAACAGGAACTAGGTTTGACAACCAAAGCACTGACGCCTTCCTTGCTCAGGCACAGTGCATTTATACCTGCAGCAAGGAAGGGATTGGCTAGGCAATTATGCAGATTATCAATACTGAGAACAGATTGGTGGAAATGATCAGCTGACAGAATCCAAGATGGCTGCGCCCATGCAGACACTTGGAGGGAAGTTTGGTTTGTAATCCATGTGGTAATGAAAACAGTAATGGCGGCGCCGGCCACCGGAGACAGGAGGCGCCAGGCTGACAGATGCACATCCAACCATGCGGACACAGCGGAGGCCGCGGCTGACGTAATCGCCACTCAGACACTCTGCATGCAGAAGTTCAGGGACGGCGGCGGAGGCCGCGGGAGACGCCATGCCAGGTGTAATATGGCGTTTACTGTGACAGCGTCCCAGAGTGACAGGAGAGGATACAGGAATGTACACATCAGGATAACAGATGGGATCCGGTCCTGGAGCGCTGAGCCAGCCTTAGGAGGCATCTGATGGGTAAGAAATGGCGTCCAGATACCCGGATCGTGACAGCACCCCCCCCTTTAGGAGTGGCCCCAGGACACTTCTTTGGCTTTTGAGGAAACTTGGAATGGAATCTCCGGACCAAGGCAGGAGCATGGACATCAGAAGCATTGGTCCATGAACGTTCCTCAGGACCATAACCCTTCCAGTCAATAAGATATTGTAGTTGACCATAACGGTGACGTGAGTCCAGGATCTTGGCCACTTCATACTCAACGCCTCGTTGAGTTTGGACTTTCGGAGTTGGAGGAAGTGAGGAATGAAACCGATTCAAGATCAGCGGTTTCAACAGGGAAACATGGAATGTCCTGGGTATTTTTAAGAAGGGAGGCAACTGGAGTCTGTAAGCAACAGGATTGATGACTTGTTCAATCTTGAAAGGACCGATATAGCGAGGTGCAAACTTCATACTGGGAACTCTTAACCTCAAATTCTTCGTGGATAACCATACCCGATCACCCACCTTGAGAGCAGGAACTGCTCGACGCTTCTTATCCGCAAACTTCTTGTACCTGAACGATGCCTTGAGCAGAGCTGATCGTACGCTCTTCCAGATATTGGCAAACTGATGCAAGGTGATATCCACTGCGGGAACAGAAGTTGCTGGAAGCGGTTGGAACTCAGGGACTTTAGGGTGGAATCCAAAGTTAGTGAAGAATGGTGTTGAAGCAGATGAAGAATGATACTGGTTGTTATGACAGAACTCGGCCCAGGGAAGTAATTGAACCCAGTCATCTTGAGAGGAGGACACATAGATGCGGAGGAAGGCCTCCAAGTCCTGATTCACCCTCTCGGTTTGACCATTGGTCTGAGGATGGTAAGCCGTGGAAAACTTTAGCTTGACTTGGAGGACTTGACATAAACTTCGCCAGAATTTGGCTGTGAATTGAACTCCTCGATCTGAGATAATTTCTTCAGGAAGACCGTGGAGTCGGAAGATCTCTTGTATGAATACTTGAGCCAACTTGGAAGCTGACGGAAGACCGGTGAGAGGAATGAAGTGTGCCATCTTGGTGAACCGGTCAACTACCACCCAGATGGTATTGAACTTGTTGCACATGGGTAAGTCTGTAATGAAATCCATCGACAAGTGGGTCCATGGTCGACGGGGAACGGATAGTGGAACCAGTTGCCCCGCAGGCGACTGGCGGGATACTTTATGTTGGGCACACTTTGGGCAAGATGCAATAAACTCCAAGACGTCCTTTTTCAGAGTTGGCCACCAATAGGACCTAGAGATAAACTCCAGGGTTTTTTGGATACCTGTATGTCCGGCAAATCGGGAAGCATGGGCCCAATGCATGAGCTTCTTCCTTAGCATCGGCTTCACAAAACTTTTCCCTGATGGGGGCGTGGAGTCCATCCCTACCGTGGAGAATGCAAACGGATTTATAATAGGATGCTTGTCTGAAGACTCTGACTCATTTTCTTGCTCCCATGAGCGGGAAAGGGCATCGGCCTTGCGATTCTGAGAGCCCGGACAGAACTGGAGTTTAAAGTCGAACCTGGAAAAGAAAAGTGCCCATCTGGCCTGACGAGGGTTGAGACATTGTGCGCCCTTCAGGTATAAAAGGTTCTTGTGGTCTGTAAGTATGGTGATTGAATGAGAAGCTCCCTCCAACAGATACCTCCACTCTTCTAGAGCGAGCTTGATGGCTAGCAACTCCTGGTCGCCAATGGCATAGTTGCGCTCAGCTGGGGAGAACTTCCGGGAGAAGAAACTGCAAGGGTGTAAATGGCCATCTTTAGCCCTCTGAGATAACACCGCTCCTACTCCAACGGAGGAGGCATCCACCTCTAAGATGAAAGGAGAGTCGATGTCAGGCTGTTTCAGAACAGGCGCAGAGATGAACCTTTGTTTTAAAAGATGAAATGCTTGCATGGCTTCTTCAGACCACTTGGACGGGTTAGCACCCTTCTTAGTGAAAGCAGTAATAGGCGCCACAATGGTGGAAAAGTCTCGTATAAACTTTCGGTAATAGTTGGCGAACCCTAAGAACCTCTGGACCCCTTTGAGGGTTAAGGGTACCGGCCAATTTTGGATTGCTTGTAGTTTCTCAGGATCCATCTCTAGTCCGGAACCGGACACAATGTACCCTAGAAACGGAATGGACTTGACTTCAAAGACGCATTTTTCTAATTTGCAATAGAGATGATTGACACGGAGACGGGACAGAACCTCTTTAACCCAAAAACGATGTTCCTCTAAATCGTTGGCAAAAATGAGGATATCGTCTAGATAGACCACGACATGACGGTATAGAATGTCTCTGAAGATCTCATTGACAAAATGCTGGAAGACAGCTGGAGCATTGCTCAATCCGAAGGGCATGACGAGGTACTCATAATGTCCGTCACGGGTGTTAAAAGCGGTCTTCCACTCGTCACCCTCACGGATCCGGATGAGATTGTATGCACCTCGCAAGTCCAGCTTTGTAAAGATGGTAGCTCCGCTAACTCTGTCAAAGAGCTCAGTAATCAGGGGTAAAGGATAACGGTTCTTGATGGTAATGTCGTTCAAACCTCTGTAGTCGATGCACGGCCGCAGACCACCATCTTTCTTTTTTACAAAAAAGAAGCCTGCGCCGGCTGGAGAAGAAGAAGGTCGAATGAACCCCTTTGCTAGGTTCTCTTTAATATATTCCTCCATAGAATGCGTCTCAGGCAGAGACAACGGATAAGTTCGGCCTCGAGGTGGAACCTTCCCTGGAACGAGATCAATCGGACAGTCCCATTCTCTATGAGGAGGAAGGATATCAGCAGAAGCTTTACTGAACACATCCGTGAAATCTTGATATGGAGGAGGTGGAACATCAGACGACCTGGGGGAGGAAGAACAGACAGGCAATACTTTAAACAAACATGTCTCAGCACAGGAGGAACCCCATGCCAGGATTTGCGTAGTCGTCCAATCAATTGTAGGATTGTGAAGACGGAGCCATGGAAGGCCCAGGACCACAGGATGTGTGGCTCTTGGAATCACTAAAAAAGAAATAAGTTCGGAATGAAGAACTCCCACTCTCAGACGAACTGGTAGAGTCCTTAAAGAAATAACTGCATCAAAAATTTTGCTGCCATCCACGGCAGTTAAAGAAATGGACGAAGGAAGTCTCTCGGTGGGTAGGGACCACCGTTTAACATAGGCTTCGGTAATAAAGTTCCCAGCTGCTCCGGAATCAAGGAGGGCAATGACGTTCCGATAACGTTGAGCAACTTGAAGCGAGACTGGGAGATTACAATCTTGAGGAGATGGAGAGGAGATCATTACTCCTAGCCGGCCCTCTCCTTGGCGAGCTAGGATTTGGAGTTTCCCGGACGTTTGGGACAGGCATTAATGGTGTGAGACGGAGCTGCACAATAGAGACAGAGAAACTCGGAGAGACGTCTTCGGCGCTCAGCAGGAGTTAAACGGGAACGGCCAAGTTGCATGGGCTCATCTTTAGATGGTGACAGTTGGCGAGGAGGAGGAGCAGAAGATTTTGGAGCAGATGATCTTCCACGCTCAGTTGCACTCTCTCTGAAACGTAAATCAACTTTCGTGCAGAGTGAGATTAGCTCATCTAACTTAGAAGGTAAGTCTCTGGTAGCTAACTCATCTTTAATACGCTCAGATAAGCCATGCCAGAATGCAGCATACAGGGCCTCGTCGTTCCATGCCAGTTCGGATGCCAGGATCTGGAACTGTATCAGATATTGTCCTACAGTACGCGACCCCTGGCGTAAACGGAGAATCTCGGATGAAGCTGAGGTTACCCGGCCTGGCTCGTCGAAGATGCGCCTGAATGTTGACACGAAGGCAGTGTAGGAAGATAGCAGGGTGTCGGACCTCTCCCATAACGGTGATGCCCAATCAAGGGCTGAGCCACTGAGAAGAGAAATAATGTAGGCAATTTTTGTACGGTCACTGGGAAAATTGCCAGGTTGTAGCTCAAACTGAATCTCACACTGGTTGAGAAATCCCCTGCAGAATCTTGGAGATCCGTCAAATTTTGCTGGCGTTGGAAGATGAAGACGTGGAGCAGAAATGGGTAAGGTGGGTGGGGTTATAGCTGGAGTCACTGTGGTTGACGCACCAGACGCGCCTGATCCACGGAGAGTTGTCTGAATCCCATCCAGCCGAGTAGAGAGATCCTGGAGACAGCGGATGATGTGGCCCTGTGCAGCCTCCTGATGTTCTAGTCGGGCTGCCAGTTCTTGCATCGGCCTGGCCGCTTGATCCTGGTCTCCGGCTTACTGTCACAACTGAAGGCCTGAGCTGACGGGAGGCAGCCTCAGTTGTAGGGGCTGAGATGTACCGGAACCTGGGAGGTTGTATCAGACCCCTGGACATGTAAGTAACATGAATAATAACTGCCCGAAGGCGTGACCACGACAACTTGGATAAAAGTCAATGATGTTTATTATGACAACTCCGCAACACAGCAGCAGTAAAAGAAAACGTAAAAGTCAGCAAAGAATAAATACAGTTCCTGGGTACTACAGGATGGCAGGAGCCACAGGGCACTGGTAGTGTGAGATAGTTCTTATGATCTTCTAGATGGAAAGTCCTTACCAGGCCCGACTGTAGCAATGGAGATAACCCAGGATTGTGCCAGCTGGTGTTCCAGGAAAAGCTGGGTTGCTGAAGATAAAACAGCTGCTGTGGATACTGGCTGGAACCAGACTGTTAGCACGGAGTGGATACTGGCTGGAACCAGTTAAATAATAAATGAACTTGGGAGCGATGAAATATGAACTGAAATGTAGAACTTGAGAGCGGAGAAATAATAATACTGGTGGAGAGTGGTAAAGTGTAGAAAGGACACCGGCCCTTTAAGGGAAGCTGTACTCTGCTGGAAGCTGAGCTGGAAGCAGGTAATGTTGTAGCTGGAAACAGATGAATCCACAATGGATTGGAGAGTCAGGCTACACCGCAGGTGGAATGCTGGTGCGGGTCTCTATGGTGGAAGTCTTGAGACAGGAGCTGGAACCTGGAAGACAATCACAGGAGAGAGACAAACAGGAACTAGGTTTGACAACCAAAGCACTGACGCCTTCCTTGCTCAGGCACAGTGCATTTATACCTGCAGCAAGGAAGGGATTGGCTAGGCAATTATGCAGATTATCAATACTGAGAACAGATTGGTGGAAATGATCAGCTGACAGAATCCAAGATGGCTGCGCCCATGCAGACACTTGGAGGGAAGTTTGGTTTGTAATCCATGTGGTAATGAAAACAGTAATGGCGGCGCCGGCCACCGGAGACAGGAGGCGCCAGGCTGACAGATGCACATCCAACCATGCGGACACAGCGGAGGCCGCGGCTGACGTAATCGCCACTCAGACACTCTGCATGCAGAAGTTCAGGGACGGCGGCGGAGGCCGCGGGAGACGCCATGCCAGGTGTAATATGGCGTTTACTGTGACAGCGTCCCAGAGTGACAGGAGAGGATACAGGAATGTACACATCAGGATAACAGATGGGATCCGGTCCTGGAGTGCTGAGCCAGCCTTAGGAGGCATCTGATGGGTAAGAAATGGCGTCCAGATACCCGGATCGTGACACCTAAGTACTGACCAGGCCCAACACCGTATTGCTTCCAAGATCGGACGAGATTGGGCATGTACGGTGTGGTATGGTAGTAGATTTAAAGTCGATGAGCAAAGACCTGTAATGGGTATGCAGTTATTGAATCCACCAAGGCCTGGTTGTTAAAATGGGCAGATAGTCTCTTAAAAAAGAGACATATGTTTGACCATCATTGCACCAAAGTGTATTCCAAATGTATAGGTATACAGAGGTTTTAAATCATATGGTCAATCGGTTTTGCCAAATGGAGCCGCCTGTACGTTGCTTATTTTTGTGCTATGCAACATTAATCCCAGAGGATTTTTCACATGTGGTAGGGCAATAGTGGACCCTTGTTATTCTGATGACATGCCAGCAAGATTAAAGATATCAAAACATAAATGTGTTTACAAGTAATGTAGTATAATTAAAACTGAAACTGCAATGATCCTGAGCAATCCACCATCCTCCCCCTCCCCCTTCACACAGCGTATAGGGCAGGGAATGGAAATGCACAAGAAAACATGTATTCAGCTGAAAAGACAGATTGGCAGAAGTGGATAGATAAATAGGGAATAAATCTCTAGAGACGTGATCTCCACTATCCACACTGAGGCTGGCTAAATCATTAGAGCCTGAAATGTCAATTGCTGTCTTAATAACAATCTTGTTAAATTGTTGTACTTGCAGTGAAAAAACACACAAAAAATATTGTATATGCTGTATGTCCACAGTGAGTCAATAAGAATTGTGAAAAAAACTGTGAAAAAAAACTCAATTGCCAGAGCGGAAAGTAGATTGTTGCTGATTGTATTTAATTTTATCAGCAACAGAGTGACACTGAAAGTGTCAATAGATTGTTACCTTATATATTAATAGCACCTTAAAAGCAACAGTTTATAGTGTGCAATGAAAAATGCCTTATTATAGAGACGGCATAGATTTGCCTGAAAGAGACCGATGCACACGGTGTTTAATTACAGCTGTGCGTGGCTGGAGAGCGGGAGACAAGTAAGAGTGCAGGATATAAAGAGATACTTGCAACAGCCTGTGCGTGTGTCCTGCTCGTTTGGTGCCGCTGACAGCTCGGCTTGACGAGCTGTGTGTCTTAACGGCTCCCCTGGTCTCCTCTCCTGCCGGTCTGCTGGTCACGTGAGCGCACTCACCGTGACCACGTTCACCTCCCAACGTACGTTTCACAGTAAGCTTGTTCACGGGTAGTGTGAACGGCGGGAGTGCAGACCTGGATTTTATTCTAATGAGATGATTATTAATTGGTTTCACCAAATGGTGATTGCGATGTAAAGGTCTGACTGCGTGTAATGAGCTTAATAGAGAAAAAGCTGAATAGATATGCTGCACAAAATGAAACTGCTATAGATAATTAATAAATGGATACCTGCAATATATATATGGAAGATGTCTTTAAAGATGAATTAATTGGAATAAGTACTGATATAATAGATTGGTTTAATAAATTGGTTGTATGTAAGTGCTGACAAGCATGTATGAAATATGAAAAAATAAAATTAATTAAAGTTAAATAGAATGTAGTGAAAATGGATGAATGATTAATGCCCGTATAAAACGTGTTGAAAAAATGGTGAATTGGGAGTGTTGTAATCGGATTGAGAATGTGAATGTGATGGGAGGGAAGGAGAATGAGGGGGGGGGGGGTTTGAAATGCATTAATTAATAGGGTGAAGAATAAAAATATAAATGTGAAAATAAAAATTAAATATATAAAATATAAAATAAAGTATAAAAAATATATATATAAAAAATATATATATATATATATATTAAAAATATGTAGAGTAAGGGGGGGGGGAATTTTTTATTGTGTGTGCATAGTGATGGCAGTGAATTGTGATGGTGTATGGGAAGAGGGGGATTATAAATGAGATATATTGTGAAGGCTGTATTAAAATTGCGTGAAAAAAATGTAAATTGCATGTGTGACAAAAAATTTTTTTTGATGATGATGGTATGCTACTGGATGAAAGATATATGGGTTGAAAGTGTTTAAAATGAAAGGAAGGGCTGGGGGTGGGGTGGGTTAGGTTTGCTTAGGCAAACCCCCCCCCCCTTTTTTTTATCCCCACTTTCCATCCTCAGCAAACCTAACCCACCCCACCCCCAGCCCTTCCTTTCATTTTAAACACTTTCAGCATACCATCATCATCAAAAAAAATTTTTGTCACACATGCAATTTACATTTTTTTCACGCAATTTTAATACAGCCTTCACAATATATCTCATTTTATATATATATTTTTTATACTTTATTTTATATTTTATATATTTAATTTTTATTTTCACATTTATATTTTTATTCTTCACCCTATTAATTAATGCATTTCAAACCCCCCCCCCCCCCCCCCCCTCATTCTCCTTCCCTCCCATCACATTCACATTCTCAATCCGATTACAACACTCCCAATTCACCATTTTTTCAACACGTTTTATACGGGCATTAATCATTCATCCATTTTCACTACATTCTATTTAACTTTAATTAATTTTATTTTTTCATATTTCATACATGCTTGTCAGCACTTACATACAACCAATTTATTAAACCAATCTATTATATCAGTACTTATTCCAATTAATTCATCTTTAAAGACATCTTCCATATATATATTGCAGGTATCCATTTATTAATTATCTATAGCAGTTTCATTTTGTGCAGCATATCTATTCAGCTTTTTCTCTATTAAGCTCATTACACGCAGTCAGACCTTTACATCGCAATCACCATTTGGTGAAACCAATTAATAATCATCTCATTAGAATAAAATCCAGGTCTGCACTCCCGCCGTTCACACTACCCGTGAACAAGCTTACTGTGAAACGTACGTTGGGAGGTGAACGTGGTCACGGTGAGTGCGCTCACGTGACCAGCAGACCGGCAGGAGAGGAGACCAGGGGAGCCGTTAAGACACACAGCTCGTCAAGCCGAGCTGTCAGCGGCACCAAACGAGCAGGACACACGCACAGGCTGTTGCAAGTATCTCTTTATATCCTGCACTCTTACTTGTCTCCCGCTCTCCAGCCACGCACAGCTGTAATTAAACACCGTGTGCATCGGTCTCTTTCAGGCAAATCTATGCCGTCTCTATAATAAGGCATTTTTCATTGCACACTATAAACTGTTGCTTTTAAGGTGCTATTAATATATAAGGTAACAATCTATTGACACTTTCAGTGTCACTCTGTTGCTGATAAAATTAAATACAATCAGCAACAATCTACTTTCCGCTCTGGCAATTGAGTTTTTTTTCACAGTTTTTTTCACAATTCTTATTGACTCACTGTGGACATACAGCATATACAATATTTTTTGTGTGTTTTTTCACTGCAAGTACAACAATTTAACAAGATTGTTATTAAGACAGCAATTGACATTTCAGGCTCTAATGATTTAGCCAGCCTCAGTGTGGATAGTGGAGATCACGTCTCTAGAGATTTATTCCCTATTTATCTATCCACTTCTGCCAATCTGTCTTTTCAGCTGAATACATGTTTTCTTGTGCATTTCCATTCCCTGCCCTATACGCTGTGTGAAGGGGGAGGGGGAGGATGGTGGATTGCTCAGGATCATTGCAGTTTCAGTTTTAATTATACTACATTACTTGTAAACACATTTATGTTTTGATATCTTTAATCTTGCTGGCATGTCATCAGAATAACAAGGGTCCACTATTGCCCTACCACATGTGAAAAATCCTCTGGGATTAATGTTGCATAGCACAAAAATAAGCAACGTACAGGCGGCTCCATTTGGCAAAACCGATTGACCATATGATTTAAAACCTCTGTATACCTATACATTTGGAATACACTTTGGTGCAATGATGGTCAAACATATGTCTCTTTTTTAAGAGACTATCTGCCCATTTTAACAACCAGGCCTTGGTGGATTCAATAACTGCATACCCATTACAGGTCTTTGCTCATCGACTTTAAATCTACTACCATACCACACCGTACATGCCCAATCTCGTCCGATCTTGGAAGCAATACGGTGTTGGGCCTGGTCAGTACTTAGGTGGTTGACCACTAAGGAATACCAGGTGTTGTAGGTTTTGCTTGATGGCAATACTTTTGCTACTGCACCTACTGTAGAAATCAACACCTGGCGGGCAATTTCTTGGTTCTGCCGCAATTTGTGCCGCACGTCTGCCTTATATACATGGTTTTTCATCCATATGTTCACAGTTGCAATCCCGAATTTACGATTCAAATTATTTAATCATTTTTTAAACATATTTTGTGTGTACTCTTATATTATTCATCAAGAATTAAAGGTTACGTTTTAATATCTAATACGTTATACATAATCTCTATCACAGTTGTTTCCAAGAGTGAGTGCTCCCAACAAGGGTCACTTTTTTCCTTTCTCTCCTCTCTTTATTACCCATAATTGCATCTATTTGGATTATTCAATGTTTGATAAATGTGTTGTCCTTAATTCAAATATTCTTCCTGTATAGGATGGAGTTCTGCTGAGATCAACTGTTGCTGTAAAATAAAAACTTAATTTTATTTACTTTAAACAAATGACATTTTGATGAAAATCCATAACTACTTAATTGTAATATATCTAAGTTTTGTGGTAAGCATTACTGCAGGGTATAATTATACACTGTTGTCACAAAAATAGATTAAAAAAATATGTTTTAATCTCGTACTTCTATTGCTGTCTATTTATGAACCTCATTTCCCTGCTGGAAACAGAAGAGAGCATACGTAAGAAGTACCAAGGTGAGAGTAATAGTACATAATTACCAATACAATCCTTTAGGAACCTACACTGTCATCGGAACGAGTATAACACTGGGAGCTGTAGTTTATTTAGTGCATCTACTTCCCTGTAATGCGGCGCGTTGGGACACCGGCGCTAACAATAGTGACTGGCTGGCAGAACTGTGTGACTGGCTGAATCAATGTAAAAGGTGAGAGTGCTGTGGAGTGTCAGCGACACTGCACACAAGTCCAGCGCTAGCCGCCCAGCAAAGGGATGCAGTGCAGGGAGGCACCAGGAAGGAGAGACGTTCTACCTGCTCTGCATCCCTGTGCTGAGCTGCTGCTGCTATCCCTGCTGCTGCCGGCTGCTGTCACACATGCAGCGGCGCCAGCAGCACAAAACCTCCTCTCCCCCCTCCCCTCCCCCCCTGTGTGACATTCAGTGGCCGGGCGGGAGCCAAAGGGGGCGAAGCTAGATGTGGAAAAGGGGCGGAGCTACACGGGACCATGCTGCAGAAGGAGGATGAGCTGCTACAGATTCGGCCAGCCAGACTTCATTAGATAAGTGTCTGGAAAGAGAGTTAGTGTGTGTGTGTATATACAGTGTCTGTGTATACTGTATATATGTGTGACTGTGTATGTGTGTAATGTATGTACAGTATGTATGTGTGTTTGTGTATATATATATATATATATATATATATATGTGTATGTTGTGTGTGTATTTGTGTGTATGTGTGACTACGGCATAATGTGTGTAAGCGTCACTGGTACAGGGGGTGTTACGTGTGTAAGCGTCACTGGTACAGGGGGTGTTACGTGTGTAAGCGGCACTGGTACAGGGGGTGTTACGTGTGTAAGCGGCACTGGTACAGGGGGTGTTACGTGTGTAAGCGGCACTGGTAGAGGGGACGTTACGTGTGTAGGCGTCACTGGTACAGGGGGCGTTACGTGTGTAAGCGTCACTGGTACAGGGGGTGTTATGTGTGTAAGTGTCTCTGGTACAGGAGGCGTTAGGTGTGTAAGCGTCACTGGTACAGAGGGTGTTATGTGTGTAAGTGTCTCTGGTACAGGAGGCGTTAGGTGTGTAAGCGTCACTGGTACAGGGGGCGTTACGTGTGTAAGTGTCTCTGGTACAGGAGACGTTAGGTGTGTAAGCGTCACTGGTACAGGGGGGTGTTACATGAGTAAGCGTCACTGGTACAGGGAGCGTTACATGTGTAAGCGTCACTGGTACAGGGGGCGTTACATGTGTAAGCGTCACTGGTACAGGGGGCGTTACGTGTGTGTCTCTGGTACAGGGGGGCGTTATGTGTGTAAGCATCACTGGTACAGGGGGCGTTACGTGTGTAAGCGTCACTGGTACAGGGGGCGTTACGTGTGTAAGCGTCACTGGTACAGGGGGTGTTACATGTGTAAGTGTCTCTGGTACAGGGGGCGTTACATGTGTAAGTGTCTCTACTACAGGGGGTATTATGTGCGCTGTGCCTTTGTAAAGTATGCGAGGTGCAAATTTATAGTTTGCAGGGGGCGCCGAACACCGTAGCACCGGCCCAGACTGCACACCCACTGCACTGCACAGCACTGTCACCTTTTACATTGATTCAGCGTCCACACATTACCCTCCGCGATATCACCCACTCTATCCGTTACATTAGCCATCTCGGGGCTTCCAGGCCGGTAGCCCAGGTGCTGTGTTGCGGAGTCAGGGCCTCTGGGGATCTGGGCGTGGCTGTGGCGGGGAGGCACTTCTGTGACATCACACGCAGAGGAGGCTCCGGGGCTCAGAGAGTATGCGGCGCAAGGAGGGCTATGAAAGCCTTCCGCTGCGCCGCTTTCATACACATCTATGCCGGTGGCCGCAGCAGCTTTTGTTCCACCTGCGCTGCGGCTAGGGAGTGGGGATTATTGATGCCGGAGGGGGCAGGAGGACTGACAGCAAGACATAGGACGCTGCAGTAAAAGGATGTTTTTTCCCTATCTACAGCGCAGAGACTTGCTGCAGATGCAGTGGCATACCCTCCAGCTGCACCTTTTTGGCAGGTACAGGACCTTTTTTTTATGGTCTGTACCGATTTTTGACTCTCCAAGCTTCCATGGAAAGTATAGGAAAAGGGGCGTGGCCACGCCACGGTACCTGTGACCACGCCCCCTTTTCAAATTTGTAGCGATTTTTATGTGTAAAGTGTTGGAGGGTATGTTGCTGCAGATGTAGTGGGCCTATTTTGGGGTGTGGACCTGGAGCTGCAGCTCCATCAGCCCCATTGTTAATCCTGCTCTGTGAAAACACAGCAACCAGGGAGCAGAGCCTCCCATTGGATGTAACCTGTGTGAGAGGGCGTTTCTCGCCCAATCAGCTGTGGACTGGGTGTGATAGACCTGCTGCTAACCCAATGAGAGCTCCTAGCCACGCCCAGCATTAGAGACACAGGCACAGAGTCACAGATCTGGGCTATTATATAGGAGATTATACACACACTGCAAGAAAATTGATTTGGTCACAATTTTTATACAACATTCACGCACTTTACTTGAGAGTTGGTTGTTATTCAGTTACAATACCCTTTACTGAATAACACATTTCAATATTCTGCCAGGAAATGACAGCACGAGAGGGCAGAAGAGAACTTCCGCCCTTACAGCACCATTGTACGCTCGCCACGCTTCCGGCTCGGTGTCTCGCTTCGCTTGCCACAGGTTACTATTTGAAATAGTTGGAGACATGGACCCCTGGGGATTATGGGAAAGGTCCCCTCCACGAAGGGTAACTAGACGCTACCATCCATACCCAGGATTCAAACCTATAACCTGTTGAATTCTAATCAAACACCCTTCTCATTGAGCTATTTGCTCCTGCATAACAATGATGAACACTATATGAAGCTACTGGTACTTTGTAAAAAAATAATCAGCATTGATATTGAGCAGATCTATGTAGTGTGCAGCCACACATCTAATCCCCTGCAGCCACACACTACATAGATCTGCTCAGCTGATCATTATCTTACAAAGTACAATATAAGCTTCAAATAGTTAGAATTTTCTAGCTTAGAATTATCTACCTTTCAATTATCTACCTTTCTACACAAGGGCAGATGGCTCAATGAATAGATTGTCTGACTGCAATGTCACAGGCAATGGGTTTGAATCCCGGGTATGTCAGCATCTTGAAATGTAATAAAGGACAGTGTGACTGAATATCAAAGAAATAGCAAGTTGAGTTCATGAATGTTGTATAGGTATCAGCGACAGAAGGGGTCAGGGTACGAGACAGGGGAGGTCAGGAGATACTGGGCTTCAAAAGGGGGGGGGGAAGCTGCAAGTGAAAGTACTTAAAGCAGATAACTGACAAGCAGGGCCGGTTCTAGCCCTTGTGGCGCCCCGGGCGAAAATGGGGGCGTGGCTTCATAAAGGGGCGTGGTCAGGTATGCCCCCTGTAGAGTTGTGCCCACGTTTGTGCCCCCTGTAGACTTGTGCCCCCGTTTGTGCCCCCTGTAGAGTTGTGCCCGTTTGTGCCCCTGTAGAGTTGTGCCCCTGTTTGTGCCCCCTGTAGAGTTGTGCCCCCATTTGTGCCCCCTGTAGAGTTGTGCCCCCGTTTGTGCCGCTTACAATAAAAAAAAAAAATTATACTCACCAACCCCGCTCCTGATTCCCGACCGCTGCTGACCTCCATCTCCGGGCGCCGCTCCTCTGATCTATTGGAGAGACGTCATGACATCTCTCCCATAGCACAGCATAGACACTAGAGGTCAATTATGACCCCTAGTGTCTATGTGCCACTCCCACAATGCAGTGCGGTGCATTGCGCACCACACAGCTGTGACAGCACAGCACCGGGGTGCACCACTAGAGATGTGCACCGGAAATTTTTCGGGTTTTGTGTTTTGGTTTTGGGTTCGGTTCCGTGGCCGTGTTTTGGGTTTGAACGCGTTTTGGCAAAACCTCACCGAATTTTTTTTGTCAGATTCGGGTGTGTTTTGGATTCGGGTGTTTTTTTTCAAAAAACCCTAAAAAACAGCTTAAATCATAGAATTTGGGGGTCATTTTGATCCCAAAGTATTATTAACCTCAATTACCATAATTTCCACTCATTTTCAGTCTATTCTGAACACCTCACACCTCACAATATTATTTTTAGTCCTAAAATTTGCACCAAGGTCGCTGGATGACTAAGCTCAGCGACCCAAGTGGCCAACACAAACACCTGGCACATCTAGGAGTGGCACTGCAGTGTCACGCAGGATGGCCCTTCCAAAAAACACTCCCCAAACAGCACATGACGCAAAGAAAAAAAGAGGCGCAATGAGGTAGCTGTGTGACTAAGCTAAGCGACCCTAGTGGCCGACACAAACACCTGGCCCATCTAGGAGTGGCACTGCAGTGTCACGCAGGATGGCCCTTCCAAAAAACACTCCCCAAACAGCACATGACGCAAAGAAAAAAAGAGGCGCAATGAGGTAGCTGTGTGAGTAAGCTAAGCGACCCTAGTGGCCGACACAAACACCTGGCCCATCTAGGAGTGGCACTGCAGTGTCAGGCCGGATGGCCCTTCCAAAAAATACTCCCCAAACAGCACATGACGCAAAGAAGAAAAAAAAGAGGCGCAATGAGGTAGCTGTGTGACTAAGATAAGCGACCCTAGTGGCCGACACAAACACCTGGCCCATCTAGGAGTGGCACTGCAGTGTCACGCAGGATGGCCCTTCCAAAAAACACTCCCCAAACAGCACATGACGCAAAGAAAAAAAGAGGCGCAATGAGGTAGCTGTGTGAGTAAGCTAAGCGACCCTAGTGGCCGACACAAACACCTGGCCGATCTAGGAGTGGCACTGCAGTGTCAGGCCGGATGGCCCTTCCAAAAAATACTCCCCAAACAGCACATGACGCAAAGAAGAAAAAAAAGAGGCGCAATGAGGTAGCTGTGTGACTAAGATAAGCGACCCTAGTGGCCGACACAAACACCTGGCCTATCTAGGAGTGTCACTGCAGTGTCACGCAGGATGGCCCTTCCAAAAAACACTCCCCAAACAGCACATGACGCAAAGAAAAAAAGAGGTGCAATGAGGTAGCTGTGTGAGTAAGCTAAGCGACCCTAGTGGCCGACACAAACACCTGGCCCATCTAGGAGTGGCACTGCAGTGTCAGGCCGGATGGCCCTTCCAAAAAATACTCCCCAAACAGCACATGACGCAAAGTAGAAAAAAATGAGGCGCAATGAGGTAGCTGTGTGACTAAGATAAGTGACCCTAGAGGCCGACACAAACACCTGGCCCATCTAGGAGTGGCACTGCAGTGTCAGGCAGGATGGCCCTTCCAAAAAATACTCCCCAAACAGCACATGACGCAAAAAAAAATGAAAGAAAAAAGAGGTGCAAGATGGAATTGTCCTTGGGCCCTCCCACCCACCCTTATGTTGTATAAACAGGACATGCACACTTTAACCAACCCATCATTTCAGTGACAGGGTCTGCCACACGACTGTGACTGAAATGACGGGTTGGTTTGGACCCCCACCAAAAAAGAAGCAATTAATCTCTCCTTGCACAAACTGGCTCTACAGAGGCAAGATGTCCACCTCATCATCATCCTCCGATTCATCACCGTGTACATCCCCCTCCTCACAGATTATCAATTCGTCCCCACTGGAATCCACCATCACAGCTCCCTGTGTACTTTGTGGAGGCAATTGCTGCTGGTGAATGTCTCCATGGAGGAATTGATTATAATTCATTTTAATGAACATCATCTTCTCCACATTTTCTGGAAGTAACCTCGTACGCCGATTGCTGACAAGGTGAGCGGCAGCACTAAACACTCTTTCGGAGTACACACTTGTGGGAGGGCAACTTAGGTAGAATAAAGCCAGTTTGTGCAAGGGCCTCCAAATTGCCTCTTTTTCCTGCCAGTATACGTACGGACTGTCTGACGTGCCTACTTGGATGCGGTCACTCATATAATCCTCCACCATTCTTTCAATGGTGAGAGAATCATATGCAGTGACAGTAGACGACATGTCCGTAATCGTTGTCAGATCCTTCAGTCCGGACCAGATGTCAGCATCAGCAGTCGCTCCAGACTGCCCTGCATCACCGCCAGCGGGTGGGCTCGGAATTCTGAGCCTTTTCCTCGCACCCCCAGTTGCGGGAGAATGTGAAGGAGGAGATGTTGACAGGTCGCGTTCCGCTTGACTTGACAATTTTCTCACCAGCAGTTCTTTGAACCCCTGCAGACTTGTGTCTGCCGGAAAGAGAGATACAACGTAGGTTTTAAATCTAGGATCGAGCACGGTGGCCAAAATGTAGTGCTCTGATTTCAACAGATTGACCACCCGTGAATCCTTGTTAAGCGAATTAAGGGCTCCATCCACAAGTCCCACATGCCTAGCGGAATCGCTCAGTGTTAGCTCCTCCTTCAATGTCTCCAGCTTCTTCTGCAAAAGCCTGATGAGGGGAATGACCTGACTCAGGCTGGCAGTGTCTGAACTGACTTCACGTGTGGCAAGTTCAAAAGGTTGCAGAACCTTGCACAACGTTGAAATCATTCTCCACTGCGCTTGAGACAGGTGCATTCCACCTCCTATATCGTGGTCAGTTGTATAGGCTTGAATGGCCTTTTGCTGCTCCTCCAACCTCTGAAGCATATAGAGGGTTGAATTCCACCTCGTTACCACTTCTTGCTTCAGATGATGGCAGGGCAGGTTCAGGCGTTTTTGGTGTTGCTCCAGTCTTCTGTACGTGGTGCCTGTACGGCGAAAGTGTCCCGCAATTCTTCTGGCCACCGACAGCATCTCTTGCACGCCCCTCTCGTTTTTTAAATAATTCTGCACCACCAAATTCAAGGTATGTGCAAAACATGGGACGTGCTGGAATTTGCCCATATTTAATGCACACACAATATTGCTGGCGTTGTCCGATGCCACAAATCCACAGGAGAGTCCAATTGGGGTAAGCCATTCTGCGATGATCTTCCTCAGTTGCCGTAAGAGGTTTTTAGCTGTGTGCGTATTCTGGAAAGCGATGATACAAAGCGTAGCCTGCCTAGGAAAGAGTTGGCGTTTGCGAGATGCTGCTACTGGTGCCGCCGCTGCTGTTCTTGCGGTGGGAGTCAATACATCTACCCAGTGGGCTGTCACAGTCATATAGTCCTCAGTCTGCCCTGCTCCACTTGTCCACATGTCCGTGGTTAAGTGGACATTGGGTACAACTGCATTTTTTAGGACACTGGTGAGTCTTTTTCTGAGGTCTGTGTACATTTTCGGTATCGCCTGCCTAGAGAAATGGAACCTAGATGGTATTTGGTACCGGGGACACAGTACCTCAATCAAGTCTATAGTTGGCTCTGCAGTAATGATGGATACCGGAACTACGTTTCTCACCGCCCAGGATGCCAAGGCCTCAGTTATCCGCTTTGCAGCAGGATGACTGCTGTGATATTTCATCTTCCTCGCAAAGGACTGTTGGACAGTCAATTGCTTGGTGGAAGTAGTAAAAGTGGTCTTACGACTTCCCCTCTGGGATGACCATCGACTCCCAGCAGCAACAACAGCAGCGCCAGCAGCAGTAGGCGTTACACTCAAGGATGCATCGGAGGAATCCCAGGCAGGAGAGGACTCGTCAGAATTGCCAGTGACATGGCCTGCAGGACTATTGGCATTCCTGGGGAAGGAGGAAATTGACACTGAGGGAGTTGGTGGGGTGGTTTGCGTGAGCTTGGTTACAAGAGGAAGGGATTTACTGGTCAGTGGACTGCTTCCGCTGTCGCCCAAAGTTTTTGAACTTGTCACTGACTTATGATGAATGCGCTGCAGGTGACGTATAAGGGAGGATGTTCCGAGGTGGTTAACGTCCTTACCCCTACTTATTACAGCTTGACAAAGGCAACACACGGCTTGACACCTGTTGTCCGCATTTCTGTTGAAATACTTCCACACCGAAGAGCTGATTTTTTTGGTATTTTCACCAGGCATGTCAATGGCCATATTCCTCCCACGGACAACAGGTGTCTCCCCGGGTGCCTGACTTAAACAAACCACCTCACCATCAGAATCCTCCTTGTCAATTTCCTCCCCAGCGCCAGCAACACCCATATCCTCCTCATCCTGGTGTACTTCAACACTGACATCTTCAATCTGACTATCAGGAACTGGACTGCGGGTGCTCCTTCCAGCACTTGTAGGGGGCGTGCAAATGGTGGAAGGCGCATGCTCTTCACGTCCAGTGTTGGGAAGGTCAGGCATCGCAACCGACACAATTGGACTCTCCTTGTGGATTTGTGATTTCGAAGAACGCACAGTTCTTTGCTGTGCTTTTGCCAGCTTAAGTCTTTTCATTTTTCTAGCGAGAGGCTGAGTGCTTCCATCCTCATGTGAAGCTGAACCACTAGCCATGAACATAGGCCAGGGCCTCAGCCGTTCCTTGCCACTCCGTGTGGTAAATGGCATATTGGCAAGTTTACGCTTCTCCGACAATTTTATTTTAGATTTTGAGTCCTTTTTTTACTGATATTTTGTGTTTTGGATTTTACATGCTCTGTACTATGACATTGGGCATCGGCCTTGGCAGACGACGTTGATGGAATTTCATCGTCTCGGCCATGACTAGTGGCAGCAGCTTCAGCACGAGGTGGAAGTGGATCTTGATCTTTCCCTATTTTTGGAACCTCAACATTTTTGTTCTCCATATTTTAATAGGCACAACTAAAAGGCACCTCAGGTAAACAATGGAGATGGATGGATACTAGTATACTTATGGATGACGAGTGACTGACGACACAGAGGTAGCTACAGCCGTGGACTACCGTACTGCGTCTGCTAGTATAGAGATGATAATGATATAAAAAATATATATATATCACTATTGCAGGTATATATAATATAATGACGGACCTGCTGGACACTGTCAGCAGACTCCTAAACTACTAGTATGAAGAAGATAGAAAAAAAAAACCACCACAGGTAGGTATACAATTATGGACGAGCGCTGACGACACAGAGGTAGCCACAGCCGTGGACTACCGTACTGCGTCTGCTAGTATAGAGATGATAATGATATAAAAAATATATATATATCACTACTGCAGGTATATATAATATAATGACGGACCTGCTGGACACTGTCAGCAGACTCCTAAACTACTAGTATGAAGAAGATAGAAAAAAAAAACCCACCACAGGTAGGTATACAATTATGGACGAGCACTGACGACACAGAGGTAGCCACAGCCGTGGACTACCGTACTGCGTCTGCTAGTATAGAGATGATAATGATATAAAAAAATAAGAATTTACTTACCGATAATTCTATTTCTCGTAGTCCGTAGTGGATGCTGGGAACTCCGTAAGGACCATGGGGAATAGCGGCTCCGCAGGAGACTGGGCTCAAAAGTAAAAGCTTTCTGACTAGCTGGTGTGCACTGGCTCCTCCCCCTATGACCCTCCTCCAAGCCTCAGTTAGGATACTGTGCCCGGACGAGCGTACATAATAAGGAAGGATCTTGAATCCCGGGTAAGACTCATACCAGCCACACCAATCACACCGTACAACTTGTGATCTGAACCAAGTTAACAGTATGATAAACGTAGGAGCCTCTGAAAAGATGGCTCACAACAATAAACAACCCGATTTTTGTAACAATAACTATATACAAGTATTGCAGACAATCCGCACTTGGGATGGGCGCCCAGCATCCACTACGGACTACGAGAAATAGAATTATCGGTAAGTAAATTCTTATTTTCTCTGACGTCCTAGTGGATGCTGGGAACTCCGTAAGGACCATGGGGATTATACCAAAGCTCCCAAACGGGCGGGAGAGTGCGGATGACTCTGCAGCACCGAATGAGAGAACTCCAGGTCCTCCTCAGCCAGGGTATCAAGTTTATAGAATTTTGCAAACGTGTTTGCCCCTGACCAAGTAGCTGCTCGGCAAAGTTGTAAAGCCGAGACCCCTCGGGCAGCCGCCCAAGATGAGCCCACTTTCCTTGTGGAATGGGCTTTTACAGATTTTGGCTGTGGCAGGCCTGCCACAGAATGTGCAAGCTGAATTGTACTACAAATCCAACGAGCAATCGTCTGCTTAGAAGCAGGAGCACCCAGCTTGTTGGGTGCATACAGGATAAACAGCGAGTCAGATTTTCTGACTCCAGCCGTCCTGGAAACATATATTTTCAGGGCCCTGACTACGTCTAGCAACTTGGAGTCCTCCAAGTCCCTAGTAGCCGCAGGCACCACAATAGGCTGGTTCATGTGAAACGCTGAAACCACCTTAGGGAGAAATTGAGGGTGAGTCCTCAGTTCTGCCCTGTCTGAATGAAAAATTAGGTAAGGGCTTTTATATGACAAAGCCGCCAATTCTGAGACACGCCTGGCTGAAGCCAGGGCTAACAGCATGACCACTTTCCATGTGAGATATTTCAATTCCACAGTGGTGAGTGGTTCAAACCAATGTGATTTTAGGAGACTCAACACTACATTGAGATTCCAAGGTGCCACTGGAGGCACAAAAGGAGGCTGTATATGCAGTACCCCTTTGACAAACGTCTGAACTTCAGGCACTGAAGCCAGTTCTTTTTGGAAGAAGATCGACAGGGCCGAAATTTGAACCTTAATGGACCCTAATTTTAGGCCCATAGATAGTCCTGTTTGCAGGAAATGCAGGAAACGACCCAGTTGAAATTCCTCTGTAGGGGCCTTCTTGGCCTCACACCACGCAACATATTTTCGCCAAATGCGGTGATAATGTTTTGCGGTTACATCCTTCCTGGCCTTGACCAGGGTAGGGATGACTTCATCTGGAATGCCTTTTTCCTTCAGGATCCGGCGTTCAACCTCCATGCCGTCAAACGCAGCCGCGGTAAGTCTTGGAACAGACAAGGTCCCTGCTGGAGCAGGTCCTTCCTTAGAGGTAGAGGCCACGGGTCCTCTGTGATCATCTCTTGAAGTTCCGGGTACCAAGTCCTTCTTGGCCAATCCGGAGCCACGAGTATAGTTCTTACTCCTCTCCGTCTTATAATTCTCAATACCTTGGGTATGAGAGGCAGAGGAGGGAACACATACACTGACTAGTACACCCACGGTGTTACCAGAGCGTCCACAGCTATTGCCTGAGGGTCCCTTGACCTGGCGCAATACCTGTCTAGTTTTTTGTTGAGGCGGGACGCCATCATGTCCACCTTTGGTTTTTCCCAACGGTTTACAATCATGTGGAAGACTTCTGGATGAAGTCCCTACTCTCCCGGGTGGAGGTCGTGTCTGCTGAGGAAGTCTGCTTCCCAGTTGTCCACTCCCGGAATGAACACTGCTGACAGTGCTATCACATGATTTTCCGCCCAGCGAAGAATCCTTGCAGCTTCTGCCATTGCCCTCCTGCTTCTTGTGCCGCCCTGTCTGTTTACGTGGGCGACTGCCGTGATGTTGTCCGATTGGATCAATACCGACTGACCCTGAAGCAGAGGCCTTGCTTGGCTTAGGGCATTGTAAATTGCCCTTAGTTCCAGGATATTTATGTGAAGAGACGTTTCCATGCTTGACCACAAGCCCTGGAAATTTTTTCCCTGTGTGACTGCTCCCCAGCCTCTCAGGCTGGCATCTGTGGTCACCAGAATCCAGTCTTGAATGCCGAATCTGCGGCCCTCTAGAAGATGAGCACTCTGCAACCACCACAGGAGAGACACCCTTGTCCTTGGAGATAGGGTTATCCGCTGATGCATCTGAAGATGCGATCCGGACCATTTGTCCAGCAGATCCCACTGAAAAGTTCTTGCATGGAATCTTCCGAATGGAATCGCTTCGTAAGAAGCCACCATCTTTCCCAGGACCCTTGTGCATTGATGCACTGACACTTGTCCTGGTTTCAGGAGGTTCCTGACTAGCTCGGATAACTCCCTGGCCTTCTCCTCCGGGAGAAACACCTTTTTCTGGACTGTGTCCAGAATCATCCCTAGGAACAGTAGACGTGTTGTTGGAATCAGCTGCGATTTTGGAATATTTAGAATCCACCCGTGCTGACGTAGCACCACCTGAGATAGTGCTACTCCGACCTCTAACTGTTCCCTGGATCTTGCCCTTATCAGGAGATCGTCCAAGTAAGGGATAATTAAGACGCCTTTTCTTCGAAGAAGAATCATCATTTCGGCCATTACCTTGGTAAAGACCCGTGGTGCCGTGGACAATCCAAACGGCAGCATCTGAAACTGATAATGACAGTTCTGTACCACAAACCTGAGGTACCCTTGGTGAGAAGGGTAGATTGGGACATGGAGATAAGCATCTTTGATGTCCAGAGACACCATATAGTCCCCTTCTTCCAGGTTCGCTATCACTGCTCTGAGTGATTCCATTTTGAATTTGAACCTTTTTATGTAAGTGTTCAATGATTTCAGATTTAAAATCGGTCTCACCGAGCCGTCCGGCTTCGGTACCACAAACAGCGTGGAATAATACCCCTTTCCCTGTTGTAGGAGGGGTACCTTGATTATCACCTGCTGGGAATACAGCTTGTGAATAGCTTCCAATACTGCCTCCCTGTCGGAGGGAGACGTTGGTAGAGCAGACTTCAGGAACCGGCGAGGGGGAGACGTCTCGAATTCCAATTTGTACCCCTGTGATACTACCTGCAGGATCCAGGGGTCCACTTGCGAGTGAGCCCACTGCGCGTTGACATTTTTGAGACGGGCCCCCACCGTGCCTGAGTCCGCTTGTAAAGCCCCAGCGTCATGCTGAAGACTTGGCAGAAGCGGGGGAGGGCTTCTGATCCTGGGAAGAGGCTGCCTGCTGCAGTCTTTTTCCCCTTCCTCTGCCCCGGGGCAGAAATGAGTGGCCTTTTGCCCGCTTGCCCTTATGGGGACGAAAGGACTGAGTTTGAAAAGACGGTGTCTTTTTCTGCTGAGAGGTGACCTGGGGTAAAAAGGTGGATTTCCCAGCCGTCGCCGTGGCCACCAGGTCTGACAGACCGACCCCAAATAACTCCTCCCCTTTATACGGCAAAACTTCCATATGCCGTTTGGAATCCGCATCACCTGACCACTGTCGTGTCCATAAACTTCTTCTGGCAGAAATGGACAACGCACTTACTCTTGATGCCAGGGTGCAAATATCCCTCTGTGCATCTCGCATATATAGTAATGCATCTTTTAAATGCTCTATAGTCAACAATATACTGTCCCTATCCAGGGTATCAATATTTTCAGTCAGGGAATCCGACCAAGCCACTCCAGCGCTGCACATCCAGGCTGAGGCGATTGCTGGTCGTAGTATAACACCAGTATGTGTGTATATACCTTTTAGGATATTTTCCAGCTTTCTATCAGCTGGTTCCTTGAGGGCGGCCGTATCAGGAGACGGTAACACCACTTGTTTTGATAAGCGTGTGAGCACCTTATCTACCCTAGGGGGTGTTTCCCAACGCGCCCTAACCTCTGGCGGGAAAAGGTATAATGCCAATAATTTATTAGAAATCAGCAGTTTTTTATCGGGGGAAACCCACGCTTTGTCACACACCTCATTTAATTCATCTGATTCAGGAAAAACTATGGGTAGTTTTTTCACACCCCACATAATACCCCTTTTTGTGGTACTTGTAGTATCAGAAATGTTCAAAGCCTCCTTCATTGCCGTGATCATGTAACGTGTGGCCCTACTGGACATTACGTTTGTCTCGTCACCGTCGACACTGGAGTCAGTATCCGTGTCTGGGTCTGTGTCGACCATCTGAGGTAACGGGCGCTTTAGAGCCCCTGACGGTGTTTGAGACGCCTGGACAGGCACTAACTGATTTGCCGGCTGTCTCATGTCGTCAACAGTTTTTTGCAAAGTGCTGACACTGTCACGTAATTCCTTCCATACTACCATCCAGTCAGGTGTCGACTCCCTAGGGGGTGACATCACTATTACAGGCAATTGCTCCGCCTCCACATCATTTTCCTCCTCATACATGTCGACACAATCGTACCGACACACAGCACACACACAGGGAATGCTCTGATAGAGGACAGGACTTACTCTAAGCAGCTCTGGAGAGCTACCTAGCATGCACCCTTCTCGGCCGGGCACAAAAATCTAACTGAGGCTTGGAGGAGGGTCATAGGGGGAGGAGCCAGTGCACACCAGCTAGTCAGAAAGCTTTTACTTTTGTGCCCAGTCTCCTGCGGAGCCGCTATTCCCCATGGTCCTTACGGAGTTCCCAGCATCCACTAGGACGTCAGAGAAATATATATATATCACTACTGCAGGTATATATAATATAATGACGGACCTGCTGGACACTGTCAGCAGACTCCTAAACTACTAGTATGAAGAAGATAGAAAAAAAAAACCCACCACAGGTAGGTATACAATTATGGACGAGCACTGACGACACAGAGGTAGCCACAGCCGTGGACTACCGTACTGCGTCTGCTAGTATAGAGATGATAATGATATAAAAAATATATATATATCACTACTGCAGGTATATATAATATAATGACGGACCTGCTGGACACTGTCAGCAGACTCCTAAACTACTAGTATGAAGAAGATAGAAAAAAAAACCCCACCACAGGTAGGTATACAATTATGGACGAGCACTGACGACAAAGAGGTAGCCACAGCCGTGGACTACCGTACTGCGTCTGCTAGTATAGAGATGATAATGATATAAAAAATATATATATATCACTACTGCAGGTATATATAATATAATGACGGACCTGCTGGACACTGTCAGCAGACTCCTAAACTACTAGTATGAAGAAGATAGAAAAAAAAAACCCACCACAGGTAGGTATACAATTATGGACGAGCACTGACGACACAGAGGTAGCTACAGCCGTGGACTACCGTACTGCGTCTGCTAGTATAGAGATGATAATGATATAAAATATATATATATATCACTACTGCAGGTATATATAATATAATGACGGACCTGCTGGACACTGTCAGCAGACTCCTAAACTACTAGTATGAAGAAGATAGAAAAAAAAACCCACCACAGGTAGGTATACAATTATGGACGAGCACTGACGACACAGAGGTAGCCACAGCCGTGGACTACCGTACTGCGTCTGCTAGTATAGAGATGATAATGATATAAAAAATATATATATATCACTACTGCAGGTATATATAATATAATGACGGACCTGCTGGACACTGTCAGCAGACTCCTAAACTACTAGTATGAAGAAGATAGAAAAAAAAACCCCACCACAGGTAGGTGTACAATTATGGACGAGCACTGACGACACAGAGGTAGCTACAGCCGTGGACTACCGTACTGCGTCTGCTAGTATAGAGATGATAATGATATAAAAAATATATATATATCACTACTGCAGGTATATATAATATAATGACGGACCTGCTGGACACTGTCAGCAGACTCCTAAACTACTAGTATGAAGATAGAAAAAAAAAACCCACCACAGGTAGGTATACAATTATGGACGAGCACTGACGACACAGAGGTAGCCACAGCCGTGGACTACCGTACTGCGTCTGCTAATATAGAGATGATAAAGATGATAGAGATGAACAAAAAAAATATAACACTACTGCAGGTAAATATTTATATAATATAATGAATGACGGACCTGCTGGACACTGTCAGCAGAATGCGTTTATAGAATAAAAAAAAAAACACCACAGGAGTGTTTAACTTTTTCAGGCAGACAATATACTGGTGGTCACTGGTCAGTCACACTGGCAGCAAAAGTGTGCACTGTACTCCTGCTATAACTGCACCCCAGTCTCCCCCACAATTCAGCTGTGTGAGCAGTGAGCACTCAGCACAGTCAGATATACATAGATGATATTATCATGCAGCACACTGAGGCTGAGCACAGATATGGTATGTGACTGTGTATCGTTTTTTTTCAGGCAGAGAACGGATTATATTAAATAATAAATAAAACTGGTGGTGGTCAGTCACTAGTAACTATTAGCAAAACTCTGCACTCTGAGTACTCCTAATGCTCCCCAAAATTACTAAGTAATCAACTCAAGTGTCTCTATCTATTCTAACGGAGAGGACGCCAGCCACGTCCTCTCCCTATCAATCTCAATGCACGTGTGAAAATGGCGGCGACGCGCGGCTCCTTATATAGAATCCGAGTCTCGCGATAGAATACGAGCCTCGCGAGAATCCGACAGCGGGATGATGACGTTCGGGCGCGCTCGGGTTAGCCGAGCAAGGCGGGAAGATCCGAGTCTGCCTCGGACCCGTGTAAAAAGGCTGAAGTTCGGGGGGGTTCGGATTCCGAGGAACCGAACCCGCTCATCTCTATGCACCACCAGTAGCGGATCTTGCTACGGCGGCGGCGGCGCCCCGGGCAAAAATCCTGTGCGTCCGTAGCAAGATCCGCTACTGCTGACAAGTGTCGCCAACAGCGTCCCCCTACCCTGCAGCGCTATGTGCGGTGCCCCCTCCGCCCACACCTAGTTACGACCCTGGGGGTGACACAGATGGGATAGTGAGCATGTAACAGAGGAGAGATGGCTGGGTTTGATGAAGAAACTTATCACATTCCTGAACCCACATAACTTCCATAAGCTATTCTGCTAATTGCCTCTCCTCTACCCAATCAACACATAACTTTATATACTGTATGTTCCCTTCCTAGATCCTGCCCACCCAACATTGGTGTGTGAACAGATTATACAGCCCACCAATAGCCTCTGCAATCTGGCCGGACCGATATGCAATATGTATCACTCATCCTCATGTCTGAAATGTTGGTGCAATATTAGTAAGTTAATGAAGAAATAAGCCTAAATCAAACACGCAAAACCCACATAATTCAATTAAATGGTCCTAATGACGTGTCAGGTGATTGCTTTAATTGCACTATGATTATAGAGAACCTGAACCGGCTAAGAGCAGAACTCGTACTGAGCATGCTCCAGGGAAAATGTTCCCCTGAGATTGCTCACAGGCATATCAGCATACATTCCCAGGATCCTGATAATACGTGTAATATCACAAAGGGCCAGAGACAGTATAATGGGGACTAGGCACAGGTTGGGGTTACCCCGTCCTCAACATGTGATTGAGATGCTCTTTATAAAGACATCTAATCTTCCCAGCACTGAGTCTTGGAAAGAAACTATATGTAAATTAGGAAAGTAAAATGTTACAGAAAGACAAGATAGCTCCAAGAATTCAACCTTTAAGAAATAAGTTTCTGCCCGATTTAACTTGCATTCGTTCTGTTCGTATACTGCTTTGGTTTTAAATGAGACAATCTTAAATATTGCATTTTACGGTCTCTTAACTCCAGAAATGTGTTATTTAAGAACTACTCTCTTTGTGTCAATGAGAGTAATCCAATTTAATACAGCATTTATAAATATTGCTCAGTGAGTTTAAATAATATAACATATTTCCAATCTCTTCTTTCCTCAAGCTTCTAACCCCACGCAACTTTTTAATGCATTTTAATTGCTTCTCAAGCATCCTAAACCCACCAGCTACTATCAGTGTCCAAAATCTTCCCTATTTAAAGGACAAGATCACTACAATCAGGAATGAGATGATACGTCTTCGTCAGCCGGACCAATCTCTTCCCTGAAACCTCTGACACTTTGGGGTAAATTTACTAAGGTGGGAGTTTTTTTTTAGACCTGGTGATGTTGCCTATAGCAACCAACCAGATTCTACTTAACATTTACCTAGCTTCTTCTAGAAGATAATAGAATCTGATTGGTTGATATTGGTAACATCACCAGTTCTAAAAAAAACCTCAGACCTGTGGGGGTCATTCCGAGTTGATCGCTAGCTGCCGTTCGCTGCGATCAAGTGAAAAAAAAGGCTAATCTCCGCATGCGTATGCACCGCAATGAGCGCGCGCGTCGTACGGGTATGAAGTCCATTGTGGTTTTGCACTGGTTCTAGCGACGATTCCAGTCGCAAGGAGATTGACAGGTAGAGGGCGTTTCTGGTTGTCAACTGACCGTTTTCTGGGAGTGTTTGGAAAAATGGAGGCATGGCCGGCGTTTGCTGGGCGGGTATCTGACGTCATTACCGTGTCATTCGTCACAGCAATCATTGCACAGAATAAGTAACTACAGGACTGGTCTTGTTTTGCACAAAATGTGTTTGCAGGCGCTCTACTGCACAGGCGATCGCACTCCTGCAAAGTGAAAATACAATCCCCCGTGGGCGGCGACTATGCGTTTGCACGGCTGCTAAAACTGCTAGCGAGCGATCAACTCGGAATGACCCCTTAGTAAAATTACCCCTTTCTCTTTATTGGATTCCACAGAAGATAAAATATTTACTACTCTCTTCTCATCCCCCTACTCTGCTACCTCTACTATTGAGCCTATACCCTCATATCAGTAGAGCTCCGTCTCCTGTCCTTATCCCAATCCATAAGCAAAATCTGTAATCTCTCTCTATACTGGTGTCTTCCCTTCACTGTTCAAACTCGCAGTTGTTACTCCCATTCTGCCAAAAAACTAGACGAAGGTCAGAATGTTGTTCAAAGCGTAAACTTAAAATTATGCAGAGATTTTCAGACCATGAGAAAATATGCAGCGTATGTATGGGAATAGAAGATAAAATAGAATTTTGGTTACCTACCGGTAAATCCTTTTCTCGTAGTCCGTAGAGGATGCTGGGGTCCACATTAGTACCATGGGGAATTGATGGGTCCACCAGAAGCCATTGGCACTTTAAGAATTTGAGAGTGTGGGCTGGCTCCTCCCTCTATGCCCCTCCTACCAGACTCAGTCTAGAAACTGAGCCCGAGGAGACAGACATCTTCGAGAGAAGGATTTAACACAGATAGTGGCAAGATTCATACCAGCTCACACATACAAGGCACATCAGGCTCACTCAGCCTGAAAACTCAGCAACCGCTGAAAACATTACTTACCAAGTAACAATGCAGTACTTAACCAAAAACAAAGTTGTACTGAACCAGATAACAATTGCAGGAAAACGAAGCGCTGGGCGGGCGCCCAGCATCCTCTACGGACTACGAGAAAAGGATTTACCGGTATGTAACCAAAATCCTATTTTCTCTTACGTCCTAGAGGATGCTGGGGTCCACATTAGTACCATGGGGATGTAACAAAGCTCCCAGAACAGGAGGGAGAGCGCGGAGGCTCCTGCAAAACTGATTGACTGAACTTCAGAACATCAGTGGCCAAAGTATCGAACTTGTAGAACTTTGCAAACGTGTTCGACCCAGACCAAGTTGCAGCTCGGCAAAGTTGTAACGCCGAGACACCCCGGGCAGCTGCCCAGGAAGACCCCACCTTACGAGTAGAGTGGGCTTTGACAGACGTAGGACACGGCAAGCCTGCCGTAGAATACGCATGCTGGATAGTAAACCTGATCCAGCGAGAGATCGTCTGCTTAGAAGCAGGACACCCAATTTTCTTGGGATCATACAGGACAAACTGAGAGTCTGATTTCCTGTGACGAGCAGTCCTCTTAACATAGATTTTCAGAGCCCTTACAACATTCAAGGACTTTGACGAAATTGAGGAGTCAGTAGCCACTGGCACCACAATAGGTTGGTTGATATGAAATGCCGACACAACCTTCGGAAGAAACTGCTGACGTATCCGGAGCTCAGCTCTATCTTCGTGGATGATCAGGTATGGGCTTTTACAGGACAAAGCCCCCAACTCCGACACACGTCTAGCAGAAGCTAAGCCAACAACGTGACTGCCTTCCACGTAAGAAACTTGACCTCAACCTCCTGTAGAGGCTCGAACCAGTCCGATTAGAGGAACTGCAACACCACGTTAAGGTCCCAAGGCACCGTAGGCGGTACAAAGGGAGGTTGGATGTGCAGAACTCCCTTCAAAAAGGTCTGAACCTCAGGGAGCGCAGCCAATTGTTTTGGAAGAAAATGGATAGGGCCAAAATCTGGACCTTCACAGATCCCAACCTCAGGCCCATATCCACACCAGCTTGTAGGAAGAGGAGAAACCGTTCCAGTTGAAACTCCACCGCAGGAAATTTCTTGGACTCACACCAAGATACATATTTTTTCCAAATTCAATGGTAATGTTTAGACGTTACTCCTTTCCTAGCCTGTATCAGGGTAGGAATAACCTTGTTCGGAATGCCCTTCCGAGCTAGTATCAGGCGTTCAAACTCCATGCCGTCAAACGTAGCCGCGGTAAGTCTTGATAGGCAAACGGCCCCTGCTGCAGCAGGTCTTCCTGAAGAGGAAGAGGCCTTGGCTCTTCTTGCAGTAGATCCAGAAGATCCGCATACCAAGACCTTCTTGGCCAGTCTGGAGCAATGAGGATCGCTTGAACCCTAGTTCTCCTTATGAGTTTTAGAACTCTTGGGATGAGTGGAAGTGGAGGAAACACGTACACCGACTGGAACATCAACGGAGTCACTAGGGCGTCCACCGCCATTGCTTGTGGGTCCCTCGACCTGGAACATTACCGCCGAAGCTTCTTGTTGAGACAAGAGGCCATCATGTCGATCTGGGGTACGCCTCAAAGATCTGTTACTTCCTTGAACACCTCCGGATAGAGGCCCCACTCCCCTGGATGGAGATCGTGTTTGCTGAGGAAGTCCGCTTCCCAGTTGTCTACTCCCAGAATGAATATTGCTGACAGCGCCAACGCATGCTTTTCTGCCCAGAGGATGATTCTTGTTAACTCTGCCATTGCAGCTTTGCTCTTCGTTCCGCCCTGTCTGTTTATGTAAGCCACCGTTGTCACATTGTCCGACTTCCCTTGAATGGCCCGATTTCTCAGAAGATGGGCCGCTTGGAGGAGACCGTTGTAGACGGCTCTTAGTTCCAGAATGTTTATCGGCAGGCCGGCTTCCAGACTTGACCACCTTCCTTGGAAGGTTTCCCCTGAGTGACTGCGCCCCAGCCATGGAGACTTGCATCAGTGGTTACAAGGATCCAATCCTGAATCTGTGACCCTCCAGAAGGTGAGGTAATTGCAGCCACCAGAGGAGTGAAATCCTGGCCTTTGGCGACAGACGTATTCTCTGGTACATGTGTAGATGGGATCCCGACCACTTGCCTAGGAGATCCAGTTGGAAGGACCGAGCGTGAAACCTCCCGAACTGCAGAGCCTCATAAGAGGCCACCATCTTCCCCAGAAGGCAAATGCACTGATGAACTGACACCCGGGCTGGCGTCAGGACATCCCGGACCATCATTTGAATCACCAACGCCTTTTCCTCTGGGAGAAACACCCTTTGCATCTCCGTGTCGAGGATCATTCCCAGAAAGGACAACCTCCTGGTTGGTTCCAATTGTGATTTTGGAAGATTCGGTATCCAATTATGTTCCCTAAGAAGCTGGGTCGTGAGTGTTATGGACCATAATAGCTTCTCCTTGGACAATGCCTTCATCAGCAGATCGTCCAGATATGGAATTAGGTTCACCCCCCGTCTGCGGAGGAGAATAATTTCCGCTATCACCTTGGTGAATACCCTCGGTGCTGTGGAGAGATGAATGGGAGGGCCTGGAACTGAAAGTGACAGTCCAACAATGCGAATCGAAGATAAGCTTGATGCGGCAGCCAAATCGGAATGTGGAGGCATGCATCCTTGATATCCAGGGATACTAGGAATTCCCCCTCCTCCAGACCTGATATCACTGCCTTTAGAAACTCCATTTTGAACTTGTACTCTCTCAGAAAGGGGTTTAGTGATTTTAAGTTCAGAATGGGACTGACCAAACCATCCGGTTTCGGTAAGACAAAAAGGTTCAAATAATAAGATTTTACTTACCGATAAATCTATTTCTCGGAGTCCGTAGTGGATGCTGGGGTTCCTGAAAGGACCATGGGGAATAGCGGCTCCGCAGGAGACAGGGCACAAAAAGTAAAGCTTTTTCAGATCAGGTGGTGTGCACTGGCTCCTCCCCCTATGACCCTCCTCCAGACTCCAGTTAGGTACTGTGCCCGGACGAGCGTACACAATAAGGGAGGATTTTGAATCCCGGGTAAGACTCATACCAGCCACACCAATCACACCGTACAACCTGTGATCTAAACCCAGTTAACAGTATGATAACAGCGGAGCCTCTGAAAGATGGCTTCCTTCAACAATAACCCGAATTAGTTAACAATAACTATGTACAATTTATGCAGAAAATCCGCACTTGGGATGGGCGCCCAGCATCCACTACGGACTCCGAGAAATAGATTTATCGGTAAGTAAAATCTTATTTTCTCTATCGTCCTAGTGGATGCTGGGGTTCCTGAAAGGACCATGGGGATTATACCAAAGCTCCCAAACGGGCGGGAGAGTGCGGATGACTCTGCAGCACCGAATGAGAGAACTCCAGGTCCTCCTTAGCCAGAGTATCAAATTTGTAAAATTTTACAAACGTGTTCTCCCCTGACCACGTAGCTGCTCGGCAAAGTTGTAATGCCGAGACCCCTCGGGCAGCCGCCCAAGATGATCCCACCTTCCTTGTGGAGTGGGCCTTTACAGATTTAGGCTGTGGCAGGCCTGCCACAGAATGTGCAAGTTGGATTGTGCTACAGATCCAACGAGCAATCGTCTGCTTAGACGTAGGAGCACCCATCTTGTTGGGTGCATACAATATAAACAACGAGTCAGATTTTCTGACTCCAGCTGTCCTTGCAATATATATTTTTAATGCTCTGACAACGTCCAGTAACTTGGAGTCCTCCAAGTCACTTGTAGCCGCAGGCACTACAATAGGCTGGTTCAGATGAAATGCTGACACCACCTTAGGGAGAAAATGCGGACGAGTCCGCAGTTCTGCCCTGTCCGAATGGAAAATCAGATATGGGCTTTTGTAAGATAAAGCTGCCAATTCTGATACTCTCCTGGCAGAAGCCAGGGCTAGAAGCATGGTCACTTTCCAAGTGAGATATTTCAAATCCACCTTATTTAGTGGTTCAAACCAATGAGATTTTAGAAAGTCCAAAACCACATTGAGATCCCACGGTGCCACTGGAGGCACCACAGGAGGCTGTATATGCAGCACTCCCTTAACAAAGGTCTGGACTTCAGGGACTGAAGCCAATTCTTTTTGAAAGAAAATCGACAGGGCCGAAATTTGAACCTTAATAGATCCCAATTTGAGACCCATAGACAATCCTGATTGCAGGAAATGTAGGAATCGACCCAGTTGAAATTCCTCCGTCGGAGCACTCCGATCTTCGCACCACGCAACATATTTTCGCCAAATTCGGTGATAATGTTGCACGGTTACTTCCTTCCTTGCTTTAATCAAAGTAGGAATGACTTCTTCCGGCATGCCTTTTTCCTTTAGGATCCGGCGTTCAACCGCCATGCCGTCAAACGCAGCCGCGGTAAGTCTTGAAACAGACAGGGACCCTGCTGAAGCAAGTCCCTCCTTAGAGGTAGAGGCCACGGATCTTCCGTGATCATCTCTTGAAGTTCCGGGTACCAAGTCCTTCTTGGCCAATCCGGAACCACTAGTATCGTTCTTACGCCTCTTTGCCGTATAATTCTCAATACTTTTGGTATGAGAGGCAGAGGAGGAAACACATACACCGACTGGTACACCCAAGGCGTTACCAGCGCGTCCACAGCTATTGCCTGCGGATCTCTTGACCTGGCGCAATACCTGTCCAGTTTTTTGTTGAGGCGAGACGCCATCATGTCCACCATTGGTCTTTCCCAACGGGTTACCAGCATGTGGAAGACTTCTGGATGAAGTCCCCACTCTCCCGGGTGAAGATCGTGTCTGCTGAGGAAGTCTGCTTCCCAGTTGTCCACTCCCGGGATGAACACTGCTGACAGTGCTATCACATGATTCTCTGCCCAGCGAAGAATCCTTGCAGCTTCTGCCATTGCACTCCTGCTTCTTGTGCCGCCCTGTCTGTTCACATGGGCGACTGCCGTGATGTTGTCCGACTGGATCAACACCGGTTTTCCCTGAAGCAGAGGTTCTGCCTGGCTTAGAGCATTGTATATTGCTCTTAGTTCCAGAATGTTTATGTGAAGAGACGTTTCCAGGCTCGTCCATACTCCCTGGAAGTTTCTTCCTTGTGTGACTGCTCCCCAGCCTCTCAGGCTGGCGTCCGTGGTCACCAGGATCCAATCCTGTATGCCGAATCTGCGGCCCTCCAATAGATGAGGACTCTGCAACCACCACAGAAGAGACACCCTTGTCCTTGGAGACAGGGTTATCCGTAGGTGCATCTGAAGATGCGACCCTGACCATTTGTCCAACAGATCCCTTTGGAAAATTCTTGCGTGGAATCTGCCGAATGGAATTGCTTCGTAAGAAGCCACCATTTTTCCCAGGACTCTTGTGCATTGATGTACAGACACCTTTCCTGGTTTTAGGAGGTTCCTGACAAGGTCGGATAACTCCTTGGCTTTTTCCTCCGGGAGAAAAACCTTTTTCTGAACCGTGTCCAGAATCATCCCTAGGAACAGCAGACGAGTTGTCGGCATTAACTGGGATTTTGGAATATTCAGAATCCACCCGTGCTGTTTTAGCACTTCTTGAGACAGTGCTAATCCCATCTCTAGCTGTTCTCTGGACCTCGCCCTTATTAGGAGATCGTCCAAGTATGGGATAATTAATATGCCTTTTCTTCGAAGAAGAATCATCATCTCGGCCATTACCTTTGTAAAGATCCGAGGTGCCGTGGACAATCCGAACGGCAGCGTCTGAAACTGATAGTGACAGTTTTGTACAACGAACCTGAGGTACCCCTGGTGTGAGGGGTAAATTGGAACGTGGAGATACGCATCCTTGATGTCCAAGGATACCATAAAGTCCCCCTCTTCCAGGTTCGCTATCACTGCTCTGAGTGACTCCATCTTGAACTTGAACTTCTTTATGTACAGGTTCAAGGACTTCAGATTTAGAATAGGCCTTACCGAGCCATCCGGCTTCGGTACCACAAAAAGAGTGGAATAATACCCCTTCCCTTGTTGTAGAAGAGGTACCTTGACTATCACCTGCTGAGAGTACAGCTTGTGAATGGCTTCCAAAACCGTCTCCCTTTCGGAGGGGGACGTTGGTAAAGCAGACTTCAGGAAACGGCGAGGTGGATCTGTCTCTAATTCCAACCTGTACCCTTGAGATATTATCTGCAGGATCCAGGGATCTACCTGCGAGTGAGCCCACTGCGCGCTGTAATTTTTGAGACGACCGCCCACCGTCCCCGAGTCCGCTTGAGAAGCCCCAGCGTCATGCTGAGGCTTTTGTAGAAGCCGGGGAGGGCTTCTGTTCCTGGGAAGGAGCTGCGTGTTGCTGTCTCTTCCCTCGACCTCTGCCTCGTGGCAGATATGAATAGCCCTTTGCTCTCTTATTTTTAAAGGAACGAAAGGGCTGCGGTTGAAAAGTCGGTGCCTTTTTCTGTTGGGGAGTGACTTGAGGTAGAAAGGTGGATTTCCCGGCTGTAGCCGTGGCCACCAAATCTGATAGACCGACTCCAAATAACTCCTCCCCTTTATACGGCAAAACTTCCATATGCCGTTTTGAATCCGCATCGCCTGTCCACTGTCGCGTCCATAAAGCTCTTCTGGCCGAAATGGACATAGCACTTACCCGTGATGCCAGTGTGCAGATATCCCTCTGTGCATCACGCATATAAAGAAATGCATCCTTTATTTGTTCTAACGACAGTAAAATATTGTCCCTGTCCAGGGTATCAATATTTTCAATCAGGGACTCTGACCAAACTACCCCAGCACTGCCCATCCAGGCAGTCGCTACAGCTGGTCGTAGTATAACACCTGCATGTGTGTATATACTTTTTTGGATATTTTCCATCCGCCTATCTGATGGATCTTTAAGTGCGGCCGTCTCAGGAGAGGGTAACGCCACTTGTTTAGATAAGCGTGTTAGCGCCTTGTCCACCCTAGGAGGTGTTTCCCAGCGCTCCCTAACCTCTGGCGGGAAAAGGTATAATGCCAATAATTTCTTTGAAATTATCAGCTTTTTATCAGGGGCAACCCACGCTTCATTACACACGTCATTTAATTCTTCTGATTCAGGAAAAACTATAGGTAGTTTTTTCATACCCCACATAATACCCTGTTTAGTGGTACCTGTAGTATCAGCTAAATGTAACGCCTCCTTCATTGCCAAAATCATATAACGTGTGGCCCTACTGGAAAATACGGTTGAATCGTCACCGTCACCACTGGAGTCAGTGCCTGCGTCTGGGTCTGTGTCGACCGACTGAGGCAAAGGGCGTTTCACAGCCCCTGACGGTGTTTGAGTCGCCTGGACAGGCACTAATTGATTGTCCGGCCGCCTCATGTCGTCAAACGACTGCTTTAGCGTGTTGACACTATCCCGTAGTTCCATAAATAAAGGCATCCATTCTGGTGTCGACTCCCTAGGGGGTGACATCCTCATATTTGGCAATTGCTCCGCCTCCACACCAATATCGTCCTCATACATGTCGACACACACGTACCGACACACAGCAGACACACAGGGAATGCTCCTAACGAAGACAGGACCCACTAGCCCTTTGGGGAGACAGAGGGAGAGTTTGCCAGCACACACCAAAAGCGCTATATATATATCAGGGATAGCCTTATAATAAGTGCTCCCTTATAGCTGCTTTGTTATATCAAAATATCGCCATAAATTTGCCCCCCCCTCTCTGTTTTACCCTGTTTCTGTAGTGCAGTGCAGGGGAGAGACTTGGGAGCCGTCCTGACCAGCGGAGCTGTGAGAGGAAATGGCGCCGTGTGCTGAGGAGATAGGCCCCGCCCCTTTTCTGGCGGGCTCGTCTCCCGCTATTTAGAAAAATCAGGCAGGGGTTAAATATCTCCATATAGCCTCTAGGGGCTATATGTGAGGTATTTTTAGCCTTTATAGGTATTCATTTGCCTCCCAGGGCGCCCCCCTCCCAGCGCCCTGCACCCTCAGTGACTGCCGTGTGAAGTGTGCTGAGAGGAAAATGGCGCACAGCTGCAGTGCTGTGCGCTACCTTTAGAAGACTGCAGGAGTCTTCAGCCGCCGATTCTGGACCTCTTCTGACTTCAGCATCTGCAAGGGGGCCGGCGGCGCGGCTCCGGTGACCATCCAGGCTGTACCTGTGATCGTCCCTCTGGAGCTTGATGTCCAGTAGCCAAGAAGCCAATCCATCCTGCACGCAGGTGAGTTGACTCCTTCTCCCCTCAGTCCCTCGCTGCAGTGATCCTGTTGCCAGCAGGAATCACTGTAAAATAAAAAACCTAGCTAAACTTTGTCTAAGCAGCTCTTTAGGAGAGCCACCTAGATTGCACCCTTCTCGGCCGGGCACAAAAATCTAACTGGAGTCTGGAGGAGGGTCATAGGGGGAGGAGCCAGTGCACACCACCTGATCTGAAAAAGCTTTACTTTTTGTGCCCTGTCTCCTGCGGAGCCGCTATTCCCCATGGTCCTTTCAGGAACCCCAGCATCCACTAGGACGATAGAGAAAGTAACCTTTGTTTTGCATATCAGGAGGTACTGGTACAATAACCTGTGCCTCCACCCACTTCTGGACGGCTTCTTGCAGGACAGTCCTGTCTGCCAGCAGAGCTGGCAAGCCTGATCTGAAAAATCGGTGAGGAGGGAGATTTTGAAATTCCAGCCTGTACCCCTGGAACATAATCTCTTGCACCCAGGGGTCCAGGCCAGAGGACACCCAGAAATGACTGAAATGTCTGAGTCTCGTTACCACCGCCCCCACTTCCGGGGTGCGCAGTCCATCGTCATGCGGAGGACTTTGGTGTACCTGAAGCAGGTTTCTGTTCCTGGGAACCTGAAGCCGCAGGTTTCTTGAACTTGGGCCGACCTTCCCGAAAGAAGGTGTTGGACGGCTTGGCCTTTCTGGGCTTTTTAAACCGAAAGGGCTGTGATGTAACTGTAGAAAAGGGTTTCTTCGGAGCAGGTGTAGCTGAGGGAAGAGAGGGTGACTTACCAGCCATAGCCGTGGAGATCCTCGCATCTAACACTTCCCCAAAGAGAGCCTGACCTGTGTAGGGTAGGGTCTCCACACTTCTCCTGAATTCCGTGTCGGCAGACCACTGGCGCAACTACAGTCCTCGACGAGCTGATACCGACATGGAGGAAATCCCCGCAGCCATGGAACCCAGGTCTTTCATGGATTCTACCAGAAATCCTGCCGAATCCTGAATGTTACGTAAAAAAACAATTCAACATCACATTTCTCCATAGTATCCAAGTCCTCAAGTAACGTGCCTGACCACTTTGCTATAGCTTTGGCAATCCAAGCACTGGCAATAGTGGGGTGTAGTATCTTCCCTGAAGACGTGTACATGGATTTGAGCGTATTATTAATTTTATGATCAGCCGGCTCTTTCAAGGCGGTAGATCTTGGAACAGGTAAAACCACATTTTTTGAGAGTCTGGATACTGACGCGTCAACAACAGGCAGGTTTTCCCATTTTTTCCTATACTCTACTGGGAAAGGAAACGCTACCAGAACCCTTTTAGGTATCTGGTATTTTTTATCTGGGTTTTCCCAAGCCTTTTCAAATAAAGCATTTAATTCCTTTGACGCAGGGAAAGTTAGCGAGGCTTTCTTATTTTCAGTGAAGTAAGCCTCCTCAACCTGCTCGGGCGTTGTATCAGCAATATTCAACACATCCCTAATAGCCTCTATGATCAACTGCACCCCTTTTGCAAGAGATGCTGTTCCCCGCAACACATCCCTGTCACCATCTGCAGTATCAGAATCGGTATTGGACTATCGGTATCATCCTGCATGATCTGAGCAAGAGCACGTTTATGTGAATATACAGCGGGGAGTCCTGATGTACCAGAACTGGGCCAGACTGCCATAGAGTTCTGTAAAGCCTGAGTTGCAAATTCATTTTGTGCAACCCTAGTTGAAATCTGAGAAATCATAGATTTGATAGCGGATAACCACTCAGGCTCCCTTGCTGGAATCTGTGCTAAACCAATGCAATCCTGATTACATGGAATGGGATCATCCTGAGAGGACATATCCTCTGCAGCATATGACACAGAGTCCCTGGACATTGCTTAATGGAGACCAGACACTCCACACACACACAGGGGAGGACAGAGTTTCACCCCCAAGAATGCCAAGAGAGACACAGAGATTGGAGCCAACCCACACACAGTGCTTTTAATATAAAGGGAGACCCCCTACCAGCGCTGACTGTGCACCTTAATAGGTTACACAGTCGTTCTGCAGACTGCCCCCCCTTCTACAACCCCCTGGTACCGTGAGATAGCTGGAGTTGCTGTGGAGGGACTTGCTCTTCACTGACAGCACTGTGCAGGCAGGAAAATGGCGCTGAAACGCTGCTGGGTCCGCTCTGAGAAGAAGCTCCGCCCCCAAAATGGTGCTGTCTTCCCGCTCTTCACAGGATTATACTGGCCTGAAGAATGATGCTGGCTGAGATCCGGGGACCCGACAGGCTGTGTGACCAGTGTAGAGTATAGGCGCTGGCTCACAGCCTCACAGCACCGCACCATGTACCGCTGAGCCTCCGGAGCGGTTAATACTGCGCTCCTACCCTGATGCCGCCATCTTCACACCGGCCCCTTGCTTGCTAGGGGGGTCGGTGACTCACTCGCCACAATCTTCAGCTCTATAAGGGGGTGGCGGCATGCTGCTGGGGTGAGCGGTCCCCTGTGGCGGGGAGCAATCTATCCCCTCAGGAGCTCAGTGTCCTGTCAGTGGAGATAGTGGCTCAGACCCCGCAGGGCGGACACTACCCCCCCCCCCCCCCCCCCCACACACACACACACACTTAGTCCCACAAAGCAGGGAGGCTGTTGCCAACAGCCTCCCTGTAAAATAAAAAACTCTAAAACTTAACTTTACTAAAGAAGCTCTGTAGAGCTCCCCTAGCGGTGACCGGCTCCTCCGGGCACATTTTCTAAACCGAGTCTGGTAGGAGGGGCATAGAGGGAGGAGCCAGCCCACACTCTCAAACTCTTAAAGTGCCAGTGGCTCCGGGTGAACCTGTCTATACCCCCCATGGTACTAATGTGGACCCCAGCATCCTCTAGGACGTAAGAGAAAAGAAGATTTTAAACCTACCGGTAAATCTTTTTCTCGTAGTCCGTAGAGGATGCTGGGGACTCCGTAAGGACCATGGGGATAAACGGGCTCCGCAGGAGACATGGGCACTTTAAGAAAGACTTTGGATCTGGGTGTGCACTGGCTCCTCCCTCTATGCCCCTCCTCCAGACCTCAGTTAGAGAAACTGTGCCCAGAGGAGACTGACAGTACGAGGAAAGGATTTTTGTTAATCCAAGGGCAAGATTCATACCAGCCACACCAATCACACCGTATAACTTGTGATATACACTACCCAGTTAACAGTATGAAAACAACAGAGCATCAGTCCAAGACCGATGAAACTATAACATAACCCTTATGTAAGCAATAACTATATACAAGTCTTGCAGAAGTAGTCCGCAGTTGGGACGGGCGCCCAGCATCCTCTACGGACTACGAGAAAAAGATTTACCGGTAGGTTTAAAATCATATTTTCTCTTACGTCCTAGAGGATGCTGGGGACTCTGTAAGGACCATGGGGATTATACCAAAGCTCCCAAACAGGTGGGAGAGTGCGGATGACTCTGCAGCACCGATTGAGCAAACAGGAGGTCCTCCTCAGCCAGGGTATCAAACTTATAGAACTTTGCAAAGGTGTTTGAACCCGACCAAATAGCAGCTCGGCACAGCTGTAATGCCGAGACCCCTCGGGCAGCCGCCGAAGAAGAGCCCACCTTCCTAGTGGAATGGGCTTTAACCGATTTTGGTAACGGCAATCCCGCCGTAGAATGCGCCTGCTGAATCGTGTTACAGATCCAGCGAGCAATAGTCTGCTTTGAAGCAGGGGCGCCAACCTTGTTGGCTGCAGGATAAACAGTGCTTCTGTTTTTCTGACTGTAGCCGTTCTGGCCACGTAAATTTTCAAAGCCCTGACCACATCAAGGGACTCGGAATCCTCCAAGTCACGCGTAGCCACAGGCACCACAATAGGTTGGTTCATATGAAAGGATGAGACCACTTTAGGTAGGAATTGAGGACGGGTCCGCAATTCCGCTCTATCCATATGGAAAACCAGATAGGGGCTTTTATGTGATAAAGCCGCTAATTCCGATACTCGCCTAGCCGAAGCCAAGGCTAATAACATGACCACCTTCCAAGTGAGATATTTCAACTCCACCATTTTAAATGGTTCAAAACAGTGTGACTTAAGGAAACTTTACACCACGTTAAGGTCCCAAGGCGCCACCGGAGGTACAAAGGGAGGCTGAATATGCAGTACTCCCTTCACAAAAGTTTGTACTTCAGGGAGAGAGGCCAATTCCTTTTGAAAGAAAATGGATAAAGCCGAAATCTGAACTAATAGAGCCTAATTTTAGGCCCAAAGTCACTCCAGTTTGTAGGAAGTGAAGAAAGCGGCCCAGATGGAATTCTTCCGTAGGAGCATTCCTGGCCTCACACCAAGAAACATATTTTCGCCATATTCGGTGATAATGTTTAGATGTCACGTCCTTCCTAGACTTTATTAGCGTAGGAATGACTTCATCCGGAATACCCTTTTCCGCTAGGATCCGGTGTTCAACCGCCATGCCGTCAAACGCAGCCGCGGTAAGTCTTGGAACAGACAGGGTCCCTGTTGCAACAGGTCCTGTCTTAGAGGAAGAGGCCACGGATCTTCTGTGAGCATTTCCTGCAGAACCGGATACCAGGTCCTTCGTGGCCAATCTGGAACAATGAGGATTGTTCTCACTCCTCTTTTTCTTATTATTCTCAACACCTTGGGTATGAGAGGAAGAGGAGGAAATACATAGACCGACCTGAACACCCACGGTGACACTAGGGCGTCTACAGCTACCACCTGAGGGTCTTTTGACCTGGCGCAATACCTCTGTAGCTTTTTGTTGAGGCGGGACGCCATCATGTCTATTTGGGGCAGTCCCCACCGACTTGCAATCTGTGCGAAGACTTCCTGATGAAGTCCCCACTCTCCTGGATGCAGGTCGTGTCTGCTGAGGAAGTCTGCTTCCCAGTTGTCCACTCCCGGAATGAACACTGCTGACAGTGCGCTTAAATGATTCTCCGCCCAGCAAAGAATTCTGGTGGCTTCCGCCATCGCCACTCTGCTCCTTGTGCCGCCTTGGCGGTTTACATGAGCTACTGCGGTGACGTTGTCTGACTGGATCAGAACTGGTTGGTCGCGAAGTAAGGTCTCCGCTTGACGTAGGGCGTTGTATATGGCCCTCAGTTCCAGGATGTTGATGTGGAGACAAGTCTCTTGACTTGACCAAAGATCTTGGATATTTCTTCCCTGTGTGACTGCTCCCCAACCTCGGAGGCTCGCGTCCGTGGTCACCAGGATCCAGTCCTGAATGCCGAACCTGCGGTCCTCTAGAAGGTGAGCACTCTGCAGCCACCACAGGAGAGATACCCTGGCTCTGGGGGACAGGGTGATCCGCTGATGAATTTGTAGATGTGACCCGGACCACTTGTCCAGTAGGTCCCATTGGAAAGTCCTTGCATGGAACCTGCCGAAGGGAATGGCTTCGTATGGCGCCACCATTTTTCCCAGGACTTGAGTGCAATGATGTACTGACACTTGTTTCGGCTTCAATAGGTTCTTGACTAGAGTCATGAGTTCCTGCGCTTTTTCTATCGGAAGAAAAACCTTTTTCTGGTCTGTGTCCAGAATCATGCCCAAGAAGGTCAGACGAGTCGTAGGAATCAGCTGCGACTTTGGGATATTGAGAATCCAGCCGTGTTGCTGTAACACCTTCAGTGAAAGTGATACGCTGTTCAGCAACTTCTCTCGTGATCTCGCTTTTATGAGGAGACCGTCCAAGTATGGGATAATTGTGACACCCTGCTTGCGCAGGAGCACCATCATTTCCGCCATTAGCTTGGTGAAAATCCTCGGGGCCGTGGAAAGCCCAAACGGCAACGTCTGAAATTGGTAATGACAATCCTGTACCGCAAATCTTAGGTACGTCTGGTGAGGTAGATAAATGGGAACGTGAAGGTATGCATCCTTTATGTCCAGAGACACCATAAAATCTCCCCCTTCCAGGCTGGCGATGACCGCTCTGAGCGATTCCATCTTGAACTTGAACCGTTTTAAATATAGGTACAGGGATTTTAAATTCAAAATGGGTCTGACCGAACCGTCCGGCTTCGGGACCACAAACAGAGTTGAGTAGTATCCCTTCCCTCTTTGAAGCAGGGGAACCTCGACCACCACTTGTTGAAGACACAATTTGTGAATAGCATGTAACACTATCTCCCTTTCTAGGGAAGAAGTCGGTAGAGCCGATTTGAAAAACCGGCGAGGAGGCACCTCTCCGAATTCCAGCTTGTATCCCTGAGAAACAATTTCTATTGCCCAGGGATCCACCTGTGAGTGAACCCAGATGTGGCTGAAAAGTCGAAGACGTGCCCCCACTGGGGCGGACTCCCTCAGGGGAGCCCCAGCGTCATGCGGTGGATTTTGCAGAGGCCGGGGAGGACTTCTGTTCCTGGGAACTAGCTGTGTTGTGCAGCTTTTTTCCTCTGCCCTTACCTCTGGCAAGAAAGGACGATCCACGTACTCTTTTGCTTTTATTTGAACGAAAGGACTGCATTTGATAATGTGGAGCTTTCTTAGGCTGTGAGGGAACATAAGGCAAAAAATTCGGTTTACCTGCCGTAGCTGTGGAGACGAGGTCCGAGAGACCTTCCTCAAACAATTCCTCACCCTTGTAAGGCAAAAACTCCATATGCCGCTTTGAGTCGGCATCACCTGTCCACTGTCGGGTCCATAAGACTCGTCTAGCAGAAATCGACATAGCGTTTATTCTGGAACCCAGTAAACTAATGTCTCTTTGAGCATCTCTCATATATAAGACAGCATCTTTTATATGCCCTAGGGTCAATAAAATGGTATCCTTATCTAGGGTCTCAATTTCCACTGATAAGGAATCTGTCCACGCTGCTACAGCGCTACAAACCCAGGCCGAAGCAATTGCCGGTATAAGTAATGTACCAGAATGTGTGTAAATGGACTTCAAGGTAACCTCCTGCTTGCGATCAGCAGGATCCTTGAGGGCAGCCGTATCTTGGGATGGCAGCGCTATCTTTTTCGATAAGCGTGTCAATGCTTTGTCTACCCTAGGGGAGAATTCCCACCGTATTCTGTCCTTTGGCGGGAAAAGATACGCCATAAGAATCCTTTTGGGAATCTGCAGTTTTTTGTCTGGAGATTCCCAAGCTTTTTCACATAATTCGTTCAACTCATGTGAGGAGGGAAAGGTTACCTCAGGTTTCTTTCCTTTATACATGTGTACCCTCGTGTCAGGGACAGGGGGTTCCTCTGTGATATGCAAAACATCTTTTATTGCAATAATCATATAACTAATACACTTTGGCTGTAACTTTGCATCATCGTAGTCGACACTGGAGTCTGAATCCGTGTCGGTATCTATGTCTCCTATTTGGGATAGTGGGCGCTTTTGAGACCCCGAAGATCCCGGCGACATAGGGACAGACATGGGTTGACTAAGCAAGAAAAAAGGCATTTGTTTCCCCCAGCACCCTGAATGATAACCGTAACCAGATATAAATTCCACATGATAATAGAATTCAGAGATCTTCGTTACACATATTTGCGCAAATGTGTGAATAAGCCCCAAATCCGCATCAAGGCGTCTCTGTATATTTGGGGTCCCTAGCGCTATATCTAGGTGTAGGGTGTGACACCCCAAAACACCAGCATAAGCCAGAAAGCCCAGCGTAGCATACCAGTGAAAAAAACTATAGTGTTAATAAATTAGTATTTAGGAAGCCGAAGCTATAGAGAAAGTGATACAAAAATGAAATGCAATTAAAATAGAGAAATAGTGTTAAAAAAGTAATAAGTGAAAAGTGTTAATAGAATGTAAAGGTATGCCACACTAAGGCCATCCAGCTCAGCCAGTCCAGAGGCACCACACCTCACACCTCCATTACCCCAATCTGGGTTTAAGATTAACCAGCAAGGAGCCACATGATAATGGCTCCTTACTACAATATGTCTAAGCTAAGAACTACCTACCTTGGAGCAACCCCATAATGTTCCATGTGGCATGTCAGGGCCTGCACCTCCTCCTAATGCAGGAACCTCTCTGCCTCTCACTACAAACATATATATTGGTAGATGCTCAATTAGCTTAGTGATATCATTCAGGTGCTCGAAAGGGAGGGGTATTTCTAAGCAAGAAAAAAAGGCATTTGTTTCCCCCAGCACCCTGAATGATAACCGTAACCAGATATAAATTCCACATGATAATAGAATCCAGAGATCTTCGTTACACATATTTGCGCAAATGTGTGAATAAGCCCCAAAGCCGCATCAAGGCGTCTCTGTATATATGGTTTGACTCCCTGACTGTTCCCTAGCTTCAGCTTTCTATAATCTTTTGTGCAATAAATTTACATTAGCACTTAAAACATTCCACATATCCATCCAGTCAGGTGTCGGCGCTGCCGACGGAGACCTCACATTCATACACTCCCCCTCCTCCTTAGGTGAGCCTTCTACCTCAGACATGTTGACACACGCGTACCGACACACCACACACACACACAGGGAAGCTCTTATCTGAAGACAGTTTCCCCACAAGGCCCTTTGGAGAGACAGAGAGAGAGTATGCCAGCACACACCCCAGCGCTATATGACCCAGGAAGAAACACAAAATGTTTACCCAGTAGCGCCTTTTTATATGTATATGCGCCAATTATGTGCCCCCCCCCCCCTCTTGAAAACCCTCTGTCACCATGAGTAAGCAGGGAAGAGTCCGGGGAGCTTCCTCTCAGCGCTGTGCTGTGGAGAAAATGGCGCTGGTGAGTGCTGAGGGAGAAGCCCCGCCCCCTCGGCGGCGGGCTTCTGTCCCGCTCAAAGATCTTAAAAACCTGACGGGGGCTCTTTATATACATGTACAGTGCCCAGCTGTACATGTATATATGTATTTTTGCCAAAGGAGAGGTTTATATTGCTGCCCAGGGCGCCCCCCCTGCGCCCTGCACCCATACAGTGACCGATGTGTGTGAGGTGAAAGGGAGCAATGGCGCACAGCTTTACTGCTGTGTGTTACCTCTGTGAAGATCAAGATGTCTTCTGCCGCCTCTGAAGTCTTCTTTTCTTCTCATACTCACCCGGCTTCTATCTCCCGGCTCTGCGAGGACGGCGGCGCGGCTCTGGGACAGACGGCGAGGGTGAGACCTGCGTACCGATCCCTCTGGAGCTAATGGTGTCCAGTAGCCTAAGAAACAGAGCCTTGAAACTCAGAGAAGTAGGTCTGTTTCTCTCTCCTCAGTCCCTCGATGCAGGGAGTCTGTTGCCAGCAGGCTCCCTGAAAATAAAAAACCTAACTAAAATACTTTCTGACAGAAAACTCAGGAGAGCTCCCTGTAAGCACCCAGTCTCCACTGGGCACAGTATCAAACTGAGGTCTGGAGGAGGGGCATAGAGGGAGGAGCCAGTGCACACCCAGATCCAAAGTCTTTCTTAAAGTGCCCATATCTCCTGCGGAGCCCGTCTATCCCCATGGTCCTTACGGAGTCCCCAGCATCCTCTAGGACGTAAGAGAAATGCTATATATGAGGCAGCAGTAAGATTGTAGTATGATATACAACTAAATAGTACACATGAAATATCAGTGCTGACACAGCTGTGGACGCAGTATTCCACCTGGGTTGTTTAGATGGATAACCTGTAGTCATCACGGCTCCCTGCAGGTGAGGAGAGGGTTTCACTGCAGGCAACCCACAGATTCTGGCTCCGAAGCTACTCTTACTAGATTTGGGATTCATGGATTTGGTCAACATTAACGCTATCAACAGCGTTATGTTGACTGGACACTGCTGACACAGTAAAAATGCTTTTTACAGCATGTTAACTATGTCGGCATTTTAACTTTAAACATTATGTTATAAGCTATGCCAGTCTGTAGGTAGGGAAGCAGGAGGGGATCCTCTTGATACACTGGTGATAAAATCGGTATCCGGATGATAGGTCAACATGGACACAAGGATGACATTGACAAAAGGTCGACATGACAATAGTCAACACAGGAAAAGGTCGACACGAGTTTTGTGCAATTTTTTTTTCAATTTTCAACTTTTTCATATTTTACTATTCACATGGACTATGAACAGGAATAGTAACCTGTTCCGAGCGCAGAGAGGCACTTTGCCCGAAAGGGATGGGGTGCACTAATTGGAGTTCCCAGTCATTTTACGGAGTAAACGATGCCAAAAAATAAAAATCGTGTCGACCTTTTCCTGTTTCAACCTTTTGTCAATGTTACCCATTTATCCAGCAGCACTCACATGCATTACCCAACTTCCTTTTGGGATACAGGTCTGATGAAACTGGTACGGGTCGTTGGATAGACACAACTTAGGTCGACAGTCATTAGGTCGACCATGGAAGGTCAACATGCATTAGGTCGACATGGTCATTAGGTCGACATGTACTAGGTCAACGGTGGCCAACCCGCGGCTCTCGAGCCGCATGCGGCTCGATCCGCTCCCAGCCACCGCTGCCCGACACACAGCAACTTCTAATAAGGCTTAGAAGTTGCTGTGTGTTATCTAATGTCTCTCCGTCGTGAGGAAAGGGGAGGAGAGTGCAGCACGTGCCCCTCCAGCCCCTGTGACTCCTGCGGCGGTGCCTGGCCATGAGCCAATCAGAGCTCGTGGTCCGGCAGCTAAGCTCCTGATTGGCTGCCGGACCGCGAGCTCTGATTGGCTCACGGGCCGGTGCTGAATTTAAGATATACACCGCCGCCAGAGTCAGAGGAACAGAAGAGGCGCGCGCTTTGCTCTCCTCCCCTCTCCTCACAGCAGCAGCACAACAACAACAACGGTGAGCAGCATTTGGGGGAAGGGATCTGCACTGGGGGCATAGCTGGCACTGTGGGGGCATGTGGATCTGCACTGGGGGGCATAGCTGGCACTGTGGGGGCATGTGGATCTCCACTGGGGGCATACCTGGCACTGGGAGGCATGTGGATCTGCACTGGGGGCATACCTGGCACTGTGGAGGCATGTGGATCTGCACTGGGGGCATACCTGGCACTGGGGGCATGTGGATCTGCACTGGGGGGCATACCTGGCACTGTGGGGGCATGTGGATCTGCACTGGGGGCATAGCTGGCACTGTGGGGGCATGTGGATCTGCACTGGGGGGCATAGCTGGCACTGTGGGGGCATGTGGATCTCCACGGGGGGCATACCTGGCACTGGGAGGCATGTGTATCTGCACTGGGGGCATACCTGGCACTGGGGGCATGTGGATCTGCACTGGGGGCATAGCTAGCACTGTGGAGGCATGTGGATCTGCACTGGGGGCATACCTGGCACTGTAAGGACATGTGGATCTGCACTGGGGGCATATCTGGCACTGTAAGGACATGTGTATCTGTCACTAGGGGCATGTGTATCTGGCACTGTGGGGGCATGTGGATCTCCACGGGGGGCATACCTGGCACTGGGAGGCATGTGCATCTGCACTGGGGGCATACCTGGCACTGGGGGCATGTGGATCTGCACTGGGGGGCATAGCTGGCACTGTGGAGGCATGTGGATTCTCCACTGGGGGCATACCTGGCACTGGGAGGCATGTGTATCTGCACTGGGGGCATACCTGGCACTGGGGGCATGTGGATCTGCACTGGGGGCATAGCTGGCACTGTGGAGGCATGTGGATCTGCACTGGGGGCATACCTGGCACTGTAAGGACATGTGGATCTGCACTGGGGGCATATTTGGCACTGTAAGGACATGTGTATCTGGCACTAGGGGCATATCTGGCACTGTGGGGGCATGTGTATCTGGCACTGGGGGCATATCTGGCACTGTGGGGGCATGTGTATCTGGCACTGGGGGCATAGCTGGCACTGTTAGGACATGTGTATCTGGCACTGGGGGCATAGCTGGCACTGTGGGGGCATGTGTATCCAGCACTGGGGGCATAGCTGGCACTGTGTGGACATATGTGTATCTGGCACTGTGGGGGGTATATGTATCTGGCACTGTGGAGGCACCCATTTATTGGCATTTTTATATGTATGTGGCACTGTACAACATGACTAAAAACGGAGCTATGACACAAGCTCATTCTCCTACAAATGTCATAACGAAAGGTGCGCGCACAAAAATGGTGTGTGGCTTTGTGAAAACTAGGCCACGCCCCCATTTTTGTGCGCGCGCATGATAGTGGCTCTTGCCCTTTACTACGGATCTTTTCTGGCTCTTTGCCTCTGACTGGTTGGACACCCCTGTACTAGGTCAACAGGTCAAAAGGCCGACATGGGTTTTTTTGTCTGTTTTTGGCGTTGTTTTCTTCGTAAAGTGATGGGGAAACCCAATTAGTGCGCCGTGTCCTCTCGCATGGCTCGCCATGCTTCGGGCAAGGTGCCTCGCTCCGCTACCGCTTCGTTCGGCACAGGTTACCGTTCCAATCGTAATCCACGTGGATCGTTAAGTATGAAAAAAATCCAAAATTAAGAAAAAAAAAGTGAAAAACTCATGTCGACCTTTTGACCTAGTACATATCGACCTAAGCTGTGTCGACCTAATGACCGTATCCAATGAAACCACCAGGTGCGAAGAAACGCGTTAAGGGTCCCTCCTATTGAGCACTGGGGGTTCCGTGTAGTTTTATCCGCTCACCTTCCCTATTGCCGGCCATGTGGTTACCGCTGCACAAGTCTAATGCGGTAACCACATGCCTTCCTGCACCCTGGGTGGCCTGGTAACGGAAGTGCGCTCCCATTTCCTTGGACACCGGTCTATCACCTCTATACCCGGTGTGTGTGTCTACAACTATATGAGTGATCACCAGTTTCATTGATTAACCTTTTTTATACGAGTAATTCAAATTGTCTGAATACAATTGCTGGTGGTTATTTGGGTCACTTCAGTCCAGACATACCACTACTGTCCTATGGAGTTTAGCGCTACTTTTTGTTCCGTTTCTTTACAAGCATTACCCAACACCCTCTGACCATGATATTAACCAACTGCCCCAAAGCATTTAAGTCAGATCTCTGAGGTTATGAAGAGGCTACAGTCTGTTGGTGATCGCGTTAGCAGCCAGCATTCCTATTGGTGCAGTACTCGTAAGGTTCCTGACCTGTAGCAGTCCTCCAGTTTGGCCACCAGATATTTCTGCAGCCGCACAAAACTGTTTGGTTGTCACACCAAAGCCTCCTGGTCTCCACAGGCGGTAATTCCGAGTTGATCGCAGCATCAAATTTGTTAACAGTTGGGCAAAACCATTTGCAGTGCAGGGGAGGCAGATGTAACATGTGCAGAGAGAGTTAGGTTTGGGTGGCGTGTGTTCAAACTGAAATCTAAATTGCAGTGTAAAAATAAAGCAGCCAGGATTTACCCTGCACAGAAACAAAATAACCCACCCAAATCTAACTCTCTCTGCAAATGTTATATATGCCTCCCCCTGCAGTGCACATGGTTTTGCCCAACTGCTAACAAATTTGCAGCTGCGATCAACTCGGAATTACCCCCATAGAGGTCCAAAACTTCCATATACAGTCAGCACTAGAACTCTAAGTAAAACAATATCAACAAAAGCATATTGACCTAATGGGAGTCATCAGTCTCCGGTATTAATTTACCTGTTAAAAATTTTTTTTTTTTTAAATTGGGGATATATTTACTAACCAGAGAGTGATCGGATCATTGTGGCTTAGGCCGATAGATTTAAAACAGCAGCAGAAATAAATGCTAGATCAGGCATGTTTATCATGTATTTCTATTGCCGCTTAAATCTATTGGTCATAGGGGGTCATTCCGAGTTGATCGTAGCTAGCACAGCTACGATCATCTACCCTGACATGTGCGGGGACGCCCAGCATAAGGCTAGTCCACCCCGCATGGCAGGCCGCCCCCCCCCCCCCCCCCCAAGTACAAAAGCAAAAAACAGCGGCGATGTTTTTGCACTTTTAGAGTAACTCCCGGCCAGCACAGCCCCTGCGGCTGGCCGGGACTTACTTGTCGCTGCCAGGGTCGCAGCAGCTGCGTGACGTCACGCAGCCGCTGCGTGTGTGTCCCCACCGCACGGTCCGGCTACGCCTGCATTGCTCGGACCGCACCCCTAAACTGGCGGGTGCCGCCCCTTCCTGCCCAGCAACCTCCTCTGCCTGTCAATCAGGCAGAGGCGATCGCTAGGCAACAACGGCCTTCAGCTATCTGGCATGCGACGGCGCACTGCGGCACCGGTGCAGTTCTGACCCGATCGCACCGCTGAGAACTACTGCAGCGTGCGATCGGGTCGGAATGACCCCAATAGTCGCTGTTCATCGACGGCTTTTACAAACTGCTGTGGTGATCATTGATCATGATCTAAACAGAACAACACGGTCGCCCAGCGCACTTTAACGTATACAGCACAAACATGAAACAAAGTGAATAATTTAAGATGTTTCCAGCAAAACATCTAATTCAAATGAATTCTGCAGGGATACAACGACACCAATTAAATACCTTTATTTCCTTTTACTTTATTATAAGGTTCTGATAAACTGTATTATAGCTATAGAGGGTGCTGAGAGCTGGTTATACGGACAAGCAGCCTTTATTTTCTCTTTGTCTTCTTTCCTATAACTGCCCGCTGGCTCCTGGACCGCTGGTTACATTTTCCTTCAGCACAAACCCAGTCTGGAGGGGCCTCAAGCTCTGCGGTAGGAAGAAACGAGGGTTACTTAACATCATGTACTTCCCCAAAACGTCAGTGATAAACAGAACACTGTGAGACTTAACGCTCCAGCAGCATTTCAACTGGAAAGAGACGGGATCGGGGAACACAGCGGAACATCACCTGCTGAGCCAGATCCGTACTTTGGACAAACCGCTTTCTGGCCGAAGACAAAGATTTTTATTTTATTTTTTTAGCTTCTTTTAATAAAAAAAGGATTTGTGTATTATGAAACTGAAAATAAGAATTTACTTACCGATAATTCTATTTCTCGTAGTCCGTAGTGGATGCTGGGGACTCCGTAAGGACTATGGGGGATAGCGGCTCCGCAGGAGACTGGGCACAAAAGAAAAGCTTTAGAACTACCTGGTGTGCACTGGCTCCTCCCCCTATGACCCTCCTCCAAGCCTCAGTTAGGATACTGTGCCCGGACGAGCATACACAATAAGGAAGGATTTTGAATCCCGGGTAAGACTCATACCAGCCACACCAATCACACCGTACAACTCGTGATCTAAACCCAGTTAACAGCATGATAACAGAGGAGCCTCTAGAAAAGATGGCTCACTACAGCAATAACCCGATTTTTTGGTAACAATAACTATGTACCAGTATTGCAGACAATCCGCACTTGGGATGGGCGCCCAGCATCCACTACGGACTACGAGAAATAGAATTATCGGTAAGTAAATTCTTATTTTCTCTAACGTCCTAAGTGGATGCTGGGGACTCCGTAAGGACCATGGGGATTATACCAAAGCTCCCAAACGGGCGGGAGAGTGCGGATGACTCTGCAGCACCGAATGAGAGAACTCCAGGTCCTCCTCAACCAGGGTATCAATTTTGTAGAATTTTACAAACGTATTTGCTCCTGACCAAGTAGCTGCTCGGCAAAGTTGTAAAGCCGAGACCCCTCGGGCAGCCGCCCAAGATGAGCCCATCTTCCTTGTGGAGTGGGCATTTACAGATTTTTGGCTGTGGCAGGCCTGCCACAGAATGTGCAAGCTGAATTGTACTACAAATCCAACGAGCAATAGTCTGCTTAGAAGCAGGAGCACCCAGCTTGTTGGGTGCATACAGTATAAACAGCGAGTCAGATTTTCTGACTCCAGCCGTCCTGGAAATATATATTTTCAGGGCCCTGACAACGTCTAGCAACTTGGAGTCCTCCAAGTCCCTAGTAGCCGCAGGCACCACAATAGGTTGGTTCAGGTGAAACGCTGAAACCACCTTAGGGAGAAACTGAGGACGAGTCCTTAATTCCGCCCTGTCCGAATGGAAAATCAGATAAGGGCTTTTACAGGATAAAGCCGCCAATTCTGACACGCGCCTGGCCCAGGCCAGGGCCAACAGCATGACCACTTTCCATGTGAGATATTTTAACTCCACAGATTTAAGTGGTTCAAACCAATGTGACTTTTTTGGAACCCAAAAACTACATTGAGATCCCAAGGTGCCACTGGAGGCACAAAAGGAGGCTGTATATGCAGTACCCCTTTTTCAACGTCTGAACTTCAGGGACTGAAGCTAGTTCTTTTTGGAAGAAAATTGACAGGGCCGAAATTTGAACCTTAATGGACCCCAATTTCAGGCCCATAGACACTCCTGTTTGCAGGAAATGTAGGAATCGACCCAGTTGAATTTCCTCCGTCGGGCCTTACTGGCCTCGCACCACGCAACATATTTTCGCCAAATGCGGTGATAATGTTTTGCGGTTACATCCTTCCTGGCTTTGATCAGGATAGGGATGACTTCATCCGGAATGCCTTTTTTCCTTCAGGATCCGGCGTTCAACCGCCATGCCGTCAAACGCAGTCGCGGTAAGTCTTGGAACAGACAGGGTCCTTGCTGGAGCAGGTCCCTTCTTAGAGGTAGAAGCCACGGATCCTCCGTGAGCATCCCTTGAAGTTCCGGTTACCAAGTCCTTCTTGGCCAATCCGGAGCCACGAATATAGTGCTTACTCCTCTCCATCTTATCAATCTCAGTACCTTGGGTATGAGAGGCAGATGAGGGAACACATACACTGACTGGTACACCCACGGTGTTACCAGAGCGTCTACAGCTATTGCCTGAGGGTCCCTTGACCTGGCGCAATACCTGTCGAGTTTTTCCCAACGGTTTATAATCATGTGGAAGACTTCTGGGTGAAGTCCCCACTCTCCCGGGTGGAGGTCGTGTCTGCTGAGGAAGTCTGCTTCCCAGTTGTCCACTCCCGGAATTGCTGACAGTGCTATCACATGATTTTCCGCCCAGCGAATAATCCTTGCAGCTTCTGCCATTGCCCTCCTGCTTCTTGTGCCACCCTGTCTGTTTACGTGGGTGACTGCCGTGATGTTGTCCGACTGGATCAACACCGGCTGACCTTGAAGCAGAGGTCTTGCTAAGCTTAGAGCATTGTAAATGGCCCTTAGCTTCAGGATATTTATGTGAAGTGATGTCTCCAGGCTTGACCATAAGCCCTGGAAATTCCTTCCCTGTGTGACTGCTCCCCAGCCTCGCAGGCTGGCATCCGTGGTCACCAGGACCCAGTCCTGAATGCCGAATCTGCGGCCCTCTAGAAGATGAGCACTCTGCAACCACCACAGGAGGGACACCCTGGTTCTTGGTGACAGGGTTATCCGCTGATGCATCTGAAGATGCGACCCGGACCATTTGTCCAGCAGGTCCCACTGGAAAGTTCTTGCGTGGAATCTGCCGAATGGGATTGCTTCGTAGGAAGCCACCATTTTACCCAGAACCCTTGTGCATTGATGCACTGAGACTTGGCTCGGTTTTAGGAGGTTCCTGACTAGCTCGGATAACTCCCTGGCTTTCTCCTCCGGGAGAAACACCTTTTTCTGGACTGTGTCCAGGATCATCCCTATGAACAGAAGACGAGTCGTCGGAACCAGCTGCGATTTTGGAATATTGAGAATCCAATCGTGCTGCCGCAACACTACCTGAGATAGTGCTACACCGACCTCCAACTGTTCCCTGGATCTTACCCTTATCAGGGAATCGTCCAAGTAAGGGATAACTAAAATTCCCTTCCTTCGAAGGAATTTCATAATTTCGGCCATTACCTTGGTAAAGACCCGGGGTGCCGTGGACCATCCATACGGCAGCGTCTGAACTGATAGTGACAGTTCGGTACCATAAACCTGAGGTACCCTTGGTGAGAAGGGTAAATTTGGACATGAAGGTAAGCATCCTTGATGTCCCGAGACATCATGTAGTCCCCTTCTTCCAGGTTCGCAATCACTGCTCTGAGTGACTCAATCTTGAATTTGAACCTCTGTATGTAAGTGTTCAAAGATTTTAGATTTAGATTCGGTCTCACCGAGCCGTCCGGCTTCGGTACCACAACAGTGTGGAATAATACCCCGTTCCCTGTTGCAGGAGGGGTACCTTGATTATCACCTGCTGGGAATACAGCTTGTGAATGGCTTCCAAAACTGTCTCCCTGTCAGAAGGAGACATCGGTAAAGCCGACTTTAGGAAACGGCGAGGGGGAAACGTCTCGAATTCCAATTTGTACCCCTGAGATATCACCTGAAGGATCCAGGGGTCTACTTGCGAGTGAGCCCACTGCGCGCTGAAATTCATTGAGACGGGCCCCCCACCGTGCCTGATTCTGCTTGTAAAGCCCCAGCGTCATACTGAGGGCTTGGCAGAGGCGGGAGAGGGTTTCTGTTCCTGGGAACTGGCTGATTTCTGCAGCCTTTTTTCCTCTCCCTCTGTCACGGGGCAGAAATGAGGAACCTTTTGCCCGCTTGTCCACGAAAAGACTGCGCCTGATAATACGGCGTCTTCTCATGTTGAGAGGCGACCTGGGGTACAAACGTGGATTTCCCAGCTGTTGCCGTGGCCACCAGGTCTGAAAGACCGACCCCAAATAACTCCTCCCCTTAATAAGGCAATACTTCCAAATGCCGTTTGAAATCCGCATCACCTGACCACTGTCGTGTCCATAACCCTCTACATGTAGAAATGGACAACGCACTTAGACTTGATGCCAGTCGGCAAATATTCCGCTGTGCATCACGCATATATAGAAATGCATCTTTTAAATGCTCTATAGGCAAAAAAATACTGTCCCTATCTAGGGTATCAATATTTTCAGTCAGGGAATCCGACCACGCCAACCCAGCACTGCACATCCAGGCTGAGGCGATTGCTGGTCGCAGTATAACACCAGTATGTGTGTAAATACATTTTAGGATACCCTCCTGCTTTCTATCAGCAGGATCCTTAAGGGCGGCCATCTCAGGAGAGGGTAGAGCCCTTGTTCTTACAAGCGTGTGAGCGCTTTATCCACCCTAGGGGGTGTTTCCCAACGCACCCTAACCTCTGGCGGGAAAGGATATAATGCCAATAACATTTTAGAAATTATCAGTTGTTATCGGGGGAAACCCACGCATCATCACACACCTCATTTAATTTCTCAGATTCAGGAAAACTACAGGTAGTTTTTCCTCACCGAACATAATACCCCTTTTTGGTGGTACTCGTATTATCAGAAATGTGTAAAACATTTTTCATTGCCTCAATCATGTAACGTGTGGCCCTACTGGAAGTCACATTTGTCTCTTCACCGTCGACACTGGAGTCAGTATCCGTGTCGGCGTCTATATCTGCCATCTGAGGTAACGGGCACTTTAGAGCCCCTGACGGCCTATGAGACGTCTGGACAGGCACAAGCTGAGTAGCCGGCTGTCTCATGTCAACCACTGTCTTTTATACAGAGTTGACACTGTCACGTAATTCCTTCCAACAGTTCATCCACTCAGGTGTCGACCCCCTAGGGGGTGACATCACTATTACAGGCAATCTGCTCCGTCTCCACATCATTTTTCTCCTCATACATGTCGACACAAACGTACCGACATACAGCACACACACAGGGAATGCTCTGATAGAGGACAGGACCCCACTAGCCCTTTGGGGAGACAGAGGGAGAGTTTGCCAGCACACACCAGAGCGCTATATATATATATATATATATACAGGGATAACCTTATATAAGTGTTTTTCCCCTTATAGCTGCTGTTTTATTTAATACTGCGCGTAATTAGTGCCCCCCCTCTCTTTTTTAACCCTTTCTGTAGTGTAGTGACTGCAGGGGAGAGCCAGGGAGCTTCCCTCCAACGGAGCTGTGAGGGAAAATGGCGCCAGTGTGCTGAGGAGATAGGCTCCGCCCCCTTATCGGCGGCCTTATCTCCCGTTTTTCTATCTATTCTGGCAGGGGTTAAATGCATCCATATAGCCCAGGAGCTATATGTGATGCATTTTTTGCCATCCAAGGTGTTTTTATTGCGTCTCAGGGCGCCCCCCCCCCAGCGCCCTGCACCCTCAGTGACCGGAGTGTGAAGTGTGCTGAGAGCAATGGCGCACAGCTGCAGTGCTGTGCGCTACCTTGTTGAAGACAGGACGTCTTCTGCCGCCGATTTTCCGGACCTCTTCTGTCTTCTGGCTCTGTAAGGGGGCCGGCGGCGCGGCTCTGGGACCCATCCATGGCTGGGCCTGTGATCGTCCCTCTGGAGCTAATGTCCAGTAGCCTAAGAAGCCCAATCCACTCTGCACGCAGGTGAGTTCGCTTCTTCTCCCCTTAGTCCCTCGATGCAGTGAGCCTGTTGCCAGCAGGTCTCACTGAAAATAAAAAACCTAAAACTAAACTTTTCACTAAGCAGCTCAGGAGAGCCACCTAGTGTGCACCCTTCTCGTTCGGGCACAAAATCTTAACTGAGGCTTGGAGGAGGGTCATAGGGGGAGGAGCCAGTGCACACCAGGTAGTTCTAAAGCTTTTCTTTTGTGCCCAGTCTCCTGCGGAGCCGCTATCCCCCATGGTCCTTACGGAGTCCCCAGCATCCACTTAGGACGTTAGAGAAATAAGATTTTAAACCTACCGGTAAATCTTTTTCTCGTAGTCCGTAGAGGATGCTGGGGACTCCGTAAGGACCATGGGGATAGACGGGCTCCGCAGGAGACATGGGCACTTTAAGAAAGACTTTGGATCTGGGTGTGCACTGGCTCCTCCCTCTATGCCCCTCCTCCAGACCTCAGTTGGAGAAACTGTGCCCAGAGGAGACGGACAGTACGAGGAAAGGATTTTTGTTAATCCAAGGGCAAGATTCATACCAGCCCACACCATCCACACCGTATAACTTGTGATATACTATCTAGTTAACAGTATGAAAAAACAACATAGCATCGGTCCAAAACCGATGAAACTATAACATAACCCTTATGTAAGCAATAACTATATAAAAGTCTTGCAGAAGTAGTCCGCACTTGGGACGGGTGCCCAGAATCCTCTACGGACTACGAGAAAAAGATTTACCGGTAGGTTTAAAATGTTATTATCTCTAACGTCCTAGAGGATGCTGGGGACTCCGTAAGGACCATGGGGATTATACCAAAGCTCCCAAACGGGCGGGAGAGTGCGGATGACTCTGCAGCACCGATTGAGCAAACAGGAGGTCCTCCTCAGCCAGGGTATCAAACTTATAGAACTTTGCAAAGGTGTTTGACCCCGACCAAGTAGCAGCTCGGCACAGCTGTAGTGCCGAGACCCCTCGGGCAGCCGCCCAAGAAGAGCCCACCTTCCCAGTGGAATGGGCCTTAACCGATTTTGGTAACGGCAATCCTGCCGTAGAATGCGCCTGCTGAATCGTGTTACAGATCCAGTGAGCAATAGTCTGCTTTGAAGCAGGAGCGCCAACCTTGTTGGCTGCATACAGGACAAACAGTGCTACTGTTTTCCTGACTCTAGCCATTCTGGCCACGTAAATTTTCAAAGCCCTGACCACTTCAAGGGACTCGGAATCCTCCAAGTCACGCGTAGCCACAGGCACGACAATAGGTTGGTTCATATGAAAGGAGGAGACCACTTTAGGTAGGAATTGAGGACGGGTCCGCAATTCCGCTCTATCCATATGGAAAACCAGATAGGGGCTTTTATGTGATAAAGCCGCTAATTCCAAAACTCGCCTAGCCGAAGCCAAGGCTAACAACATGACCACCTTCCAAGTGAGATATTTCAACTCCACCGTTTTAAGTGGTTCAAACCAATGTGACTTAAGGAAACTTAACACCACGTTAAGGTCCCAAGGCGCCACCGGAGGTACAAAAGGAGGCTGAATATGCAGTACTCCCTTCACAAAAGTCTGTACTTCTGGGAGAGAGGCCAATTCCTTTTGAAAGAAAATGGATAAGGCCGAAATCTGAACCTTAATAGATCCTAATTTTAGGCCCAAATTCACTCCAGTTTGTAGGAAGTGAAGAAAACGGCCTAGATGGAATTCTTCCGTAGAAGCATTCCTGGCCTCACACCAAGAAACATATTTTCGCCATATTCGGTGATAATGTTTTGAAGTCACGTCCTTCCTAGCCTTTATTAGCGTAGGAATGACCTCATCCGGAATACCTTTTTCCGCTAGGATCCGGCGTTCAACCGCCATGCCGTCAAACTCAGCCGCCGTAAGTCTTGGAACAGACAGGGCCCCTGTTGTAACAGGTCCTGTCTTAGAGGATCTTCTGTGAGCATTTCCTGCAGATCCGAATACCAGGTCCTTCGTGGCCAATCTGGAACAATGAGGATTGTTCTCACTCCTCTTTTTCTTATTATTCTCAACACCTTGGGTATGAGAGAAAGAGGAGGAAATACATAGACCAACTGGAACACCCATGGTGTCACTAAGGCGTCCACAGCTACCGCCTGAGGGTCTCTTGACCTGGCGCAATACCTTTGTAGCTTTTTGTTGAGACGGGACGCCATCATGTCTATTTGGGGCAGTCCCCACTGACTTGCAATCTGTGCGAAGACTTCCTGATGAAGTCCCCACTCTCCCGGATGCAGGTCGTGTCTGCTGAGGAAGTCTGCTTCCCAGTTGTCCACTCCCGGAATGAACACTGCTGACAGTGCGATTACATGATTCTCCGCCCAGCAAAGAATTCTGGTGGCTTCCGCCATTGCCACTCTGCTCCTTGTGTCGCCATGGCGGTTTACATGAGCTACTGCGGTGACGTTGTCTGACTGGATCAGAACTGGTTGGTCGCGAAGTAATGTCTCCGCTTGACGTAGGGCGTTGTATATGGCCCTCAGTTCCAGGATGTTGATGTGGAGACAAGTCTCTTGACTTGACCAAAGACCTTGGAAATTTCTTCCCTGTGTGACTGCTCCCCAACCTCGGAGGCTCGCGTCCGTGGTCACCAGGATCCAGTCCTGAATGCCGAACCTGCGGCCCTCTAGGAGGTGAGCACTCTGCAGCCACCACAGGAGAGATACCCTGGCTCTGGGGGACAGGGTGATCCGCTGATGAATCTGTAGATGTGATCCGGACCACTTGTCCAGTAGGTCCCATTGGAAAGTCCTTGCATGGAACCTGCCGAAGGGGATGGCTTCGTATGTCGCCACCATCTTTCCCAGGACTTGAGTGCAATGATGTACTGACACTTGTTTCGGCTTCAACAGGTTCTTGACTAGAGTCATGAGTTCCTGCGCTTTTTCTATCGGAAGAAAAACCCTTTTCTGGTCTGTGTCCGGAATCATGCCCAAGAAGGTCAGACGGGTCGTAGGAATCAGCTGCGACTGTGGAATATTAAGAATCCAGCCGTGTCGCTGTAACACCTTCAGTGAAAGTGATACGCTGTTCAACAACTTCTCCCGTGATCTCGCTTTTATGAGGAGATCGTCCAAGTACGGGATAATTGTGACACCCTGCTTGCGCAGGAGCACCATCATTTCTGCCATTACCTTGGTGAAAATTCTCGGGGCCGTGGAAAGCCCAAACGGCAACGTCTGAAATTGGTAACGACAATCCTGTACCGCGAATCTCAGGTACGCCTGATGAGGAGGATATATGGGAACATGCAGGTATGCATCCTTTATGTCCAGAGATACCATAAAATCCCCCCCTTCCAGGCTTGCGATGACCGCTCTGAGCGATTCCATCTTGAACTTGAACCGTTTTAAGTAAAGGTTCAGGGATTTTAAATTCAAAATGGGTCTGACCGAACCGTCCGGTTTCGGGACCACAAACAGAGTTGAGTAGTATCCCTTCCCTCTTTGAAGCAGGGGAACCTCGACCACCACTTGTTGAAGACACAATTTGTGAATCGCATGTAACACTATCTCCCTTTCTAGGGGAGAAGTCGGTAGCGCCGATTTGAAAAACCGTCGAGGAGGTATCTCTTCGAATTCCAGCTTGTATCCCTGAGACACAATTTCTATTGCCCAGGGATCCACCTGTGAGTGAACCCAGATGTGGCTGAAAAGTCGAAGACGTGCCCCCACTGGAGCGGACTCCCTCAGGGGAGCCCCAGTGTCATGCGGTGGATTTTGCAGAGGCCGGGGAGGACTTCTGTTCCTGGGAACTAGCTGTGTTGTGCAGCTTTTTTCCTCTGCCCTTACCTCTGGCAAGAAAGGACGATCCACGTACTCTTTTGCTTTTATTTGAACGAAAGGACTGCATTTGATAATGAGGCGCTTTCTTAGGTTGTGAGGGAATATAAGGCAAAAAATTCGATTTACCTGCCGTAGCTGTGGAGACGAGGTCCGAGAGGCCTTCTCCAAACAATTCCTCACCCTTGTAAGGCAAAAACTCCATATGCCTCTTGGAGTCGGCATCACCTGTCCACTGTCGGGTCCATAAGACTCGCCTAGCAGAAATAGACATAGCGTTTATTCTGGAACCCAGTAGACTAATGTCTCTTTGAGCATCCCTCATATATAAGACAGCATCTTTTATATGCCCTAGGGTCATTAAAGTGGTATCCTTATCTAGGGTATCAATTTCCGCTGATAAGGAATCTGTCCATGCTGTTACAGCACTACAAACCCAGGCCGACGCAATTGCCGGTCTGAGTAACATACCAGAATGTGTGTAAATGGACTTCAAGGTAACCTCCTGCTTGCGGTCAGCAGGATCCTTGAGGGTAGCCGTATCTTGGGCTGGCAGCGCTATCTTTTTTGATAAGCGTGTCAATGCTTTGTCTACCCTAGGGGAGGATTCCCACCGTATTCTGTCCTTTGGCGGGATAGGATACGCCATAAGAATCCTTTTGGGAATCTGCAGTTTTTTGTCTGGAGATTCCCAAGCTTTTTCGCATAATTCGTTCAGCTCATGTGAGGAGGGAAAGGTGACCTCAGGCTTCTTTCCTTTATACATGTGTACCCTCGTGTCAGGGACAGGGGGTTCCTCTGTGATATGCAAAACATCTTTTATTACGATAATCATATATCTAATTTTGCATCATCGTAGTCGACACTGGAGTCTGAATCCGTGTCGGTATCTGTGTCAACTATTTGGGATAGTGGGCGCTTCTGAGACCCCGAAGGTCCCGGCGACATTGGGACAGACATGGGTTGACTCCCTGACTGTACCCTAGCTTCAGCTTTGTCCAATCTTTTGTGCAATAAATTTACATTAGCACTTAAAACATTCCACATATCCATCCAGTCAGGTGTCGGTGCTGCCGACGGAGACCTTACATTCATACACTCCCCCTCCTCCTCAGGTGAGCCTTCAACCTCAGACATGTCGACACATGCGTACCGACACACCCCACACACACAGGGAAGCTCTTTTCTGAAGACAGGTTCCCCACCAGGCCCCTTTGGAAAGACAGAGAGAGAGTATGCCAGCACACACCCCAGCGCTATATGACCCAGGAAAAACACAGAATGTTTACCCAGTAGCGCCTTTATATGTATATATGCCAATTAGGTGCCCCCCCCCCCCCCCCCTCTTGAAAACCCTCTGTCACCGTGAGTAAGCAGGGGAGAGTCCGGGGAGCTTCCTCTCAGCGCTGTGCTGTGGAGAAAATGGCGCTGGTGAGTGCTGAGGGAGAAGCCCCGCCCCCTCTGCGGCGGGCTTCTGTCCCGCTCAAAATTCTTAAAAACATGGGGGGGCTCTTTATATACATGTACAGTGCCCAGCTGTACATGTGTATATGTACTTTTGCCACAGGAGAGGTTTATATTGCTGCCCAGGGCGCCCCCCCTGCGCCCTTACAGTGACCGATGTGTGTGAGGTGAATGGGAGCAATGGCGCACAGCTTCACTGCTGTGCGTTACCTCTATGAAGATCAAGATGTCTTCTGCCGCCTCTGAAGTCTTCTTTTCTTCTCATACTCACCCGGCTTCTATCTTCCGGCTCTGCGAGGAGGACGGAGGCGTGGCTCTGGGACGGACGACGAGGGTGAGACCTGCGTACCAATCCCTCTGGAGCTAATGGTGTCCAGTAGCCTAAGAAACAGAGCCTTGAAACTCAGAGAAGTAGGTCTGTTTCTCTCTCCTCAGTCCCTCGATGCAGGGAGTCTGTTGCCAGCAGGCGCCCTGAAAATAAAAAACCTAACTAAAATACTTTCTGTCAGAAAGCTCAGGAGAGCTCCCTGAAAAGTACCCAGTCTCCACTGGGCACAGTATCAAACTGAGGTCTGGAGGAGGGGCATAGAGGGAGGAGCCAGTGCACACCCAGATCCAAAGTCTTTCTTAAAGTGCCCGTGTCTCCTGCGGAGCCCGTCTATCCCGATGGTCCTTACGGAGTCCCCAGCATCCTCTAGGACGTTAGCGAAAACTATGTTTAATCGCTACTTTTCTGTTTGAATTATACAATATTGGCCCTCATTCCGAGTTGTTCGCTCGCTAGCTGCTTTTAGCAGCATTGCACACGCTAGGCCGCCGCCCTCTGGGAGTGTATCTTAGCTTAGCAGAATTGCGAACGAAAGATCAGCAGAACTGCTACTAAATAAATTGCAGCAGTTTCTGAGTAGCTCCAGACCTACTCACAGATTGCGGCAACGAGCGAACAGCTCGGAATGACCACCATTGTTTATTAGCCACTTTAGTAGGTGTTATATTTTGAAACTTGCAGAATCAAGATGATGAAACACTCTCCCCAAGTGCTATAAAGCCCAGGGCAAATCATCTTTCATCTCCTGCCACGCGCAATGGACGGTTTGGCTACGCCGTGGATGCAGGGACGTTTTAAGAGAGGAGGGGGCCCGTGTGCAGAATCTGGGTGGGCCCCCTCCTCTCCACGGAGCCGTAGGCAAGCAGGTCTCCAGAAACATGGCGCATACATATAATACATATAATGCCCCAGTACAGTGCCACATACATATAATGCCCCAGTACAGTGCCACATACATATAATGCCCCAGTACAGTGCCACATACATATAATGCCCCAGTACACTCCCAAAATGGCCGTCGTGCATGCGCAGTAGGAAAATGAGGGGAGATGTATTAAGCCTGGAGAAGTGATAAAGCAGTGATAAGTGCAAGGTGATAACGCACCAGCCAATCAGCTCCTAACTGTTCATTTACATATTGGAGCTGATTGGCTGGTGCCGTATCACCTTGCATTTATCACTGCTTTATCACTTCTCCAGGCTTAATACATCTCCCCTCATTTTCCTACTGCGCATGCACGACGGCCATTTTGGGAGTGTACTGGGGCATTATATGTATGTGGCACTGTACTGGGGCATTATATGTATGTGGCACTGTACTGGTGCATTATATGTATGTGGCACTGTACTGGGGCATTATATGTATGTGGCACTGTACAACATGTCTAAAAACGGGGTTATGACACAAGGTCATACTCATACAAACTTCATACTGAAAGGTGTGCACACAAAAATTGTGTGTGGCTTTGTGACAACTAGGCCACGCGCCATTTTTGCGCACGCGCATGACAATGGCTCTTACCCTTAACTACAGATCTTTTCTGGCTCTTTGCCTTGTGACTGGTTGGCCACCCTTGCACTAGAACCTTAGGGAGTGCTATTTTAGAGAAGAGACACTAAACAGTTTGCACATCTCATAAAATACATTCAATTCACAGCAAACGTTACACTGAAAGAACAAAATACATTGTGCTTTGCCTTTGTGGTTTCTTGACCTAGTTAGAGGTTATGAAATGATTTATTTGGCTATCTGTGATACAGGGGAAGACATACATCATCACATTTAACGTTTACTGCAGTAGAACGTCAGTGTATAGTTTAACACAGCAGGACATGTGCTTCTGGATGATAATGATCTCTTGATAGAGTTCTCCGCAACAACAAAATGGACATTTGTTACAAAGGCATAAAGTACACTCTATAGACAAAAGTGATAGGACCCCCCCCCCCCCCCCACTTCTCCACACACGGTAGCGAAAATGGTGTGCTCTTGACACGTATTCATGAAGGTATAATACAGGTAGAGAGGCACCGATCATTTGCTAATGACATTGTTTGCCGGAAAGAGCTAACCAAGGGGATCAACGTAGGCCGCGCGATGTCATGTTTCTTGGGCAACGCTGGACTGGTATACAGGCAATTTGGTAACCCAGATGGACTGGCCTGATCAGAGTCCAGATCTTAACCCCACGAGGAATTGGAGTGATGGGTGCGTTCTAGGCCAACTTGATCTTCTTCAGTGTCACAATTGGTCACTGTATTTAAGGCGGAGTGGCAGAACATACCGCCTGCTGTTGTCCAGGAACTTGTGGACAGTTTGTCAAGAAGGGTGTCTGCAGTAATCAGAGCACGTGGTGGACCTACAGGGTACAGACGACAATAATAATAATAATAATAATAATAATTTTATTTATATAGCGCTCTTTCTCCAATAGGACCCAAGGCGCTTAACAGATACATAGCATAATATAGTACAGAAAATAATAAGAATTTACTTACCGATAATTCTATTTCTCATAGTCCGTAGTGGATGCTGGGGACTCCGTAAGGACCATGGGGAATAGCGGCTCCGCAGGAGACTGGGCACAAAAGTAAAAGCTTTATGACTAGCTGGTGTGCACTGGCTCCTCCCCCTATGACCCTCCTCCAAGCCTCAGTTAGGATACTGTGCCCGGACGAGCGTACACAATAAGGAAGGATTTTGAATCCCGGGTAAGACTCATACCAGCCACACCAATCACACCGTATAACTTGTGATCTGAACCCAGTTAACAGTATGATAACAGAGGAGCCTCTGAAAAGATGGCTCCCAACAATAATAACCCGATTTTTGTAACAATAACTATGTACAAGTATTGCAGACAATCCGCACTTGGGATGGGCGCCCAGCATCCACTACGGACTATGAGAAATAGAATTATCGGTAAGTAAATTCTTATTTTCTCTAACGTCCTAAGTGGATGCTGGGGACTCCGTAAGGACCATGGGGATTATACCAAAGCTCCCAAACGGGCGGGAGAGTGCGGATGACTCTGCAGCACCGAATGAGAGAACTCCAGGTCCTCCTCAGCCGGGGTATCAAATTTGTAGAATTTAGCAAACGTGTTTGCCCCTGACAAAGTAGCTGCTCGGCAAAGTTGTAAAGCCGAGACCCCTCGGGCAGCCGCCCAAGATGAGCCCACTTTCCTTGTGGAACGGGCTTTTACAGATTTTAGCTGTGGCAGGCCTGCCACAGAATGTGCAAGCTGAATTGTACTACAAATCCAACGAGCAATAGTCTGCTTAGAAGCAGGAGCACCCAGCTTGTTGGGTGCATACAGGATAAACAGCGAGTCAGATTTCCTGACTCCAGCCGTCCTGGAAACATATTTTCAGGGCCCTGACAACATCCAGCAACTTGGATTCCTCCAAGTCCCTAGTAGCCGCAGGCACCACAATAGGTTGGTTCAGGTGAAAACGCTGGAACCACCTTAGGGAGAAACTGAGGACGAGTCCTCAATTCCGCCCTGTCCGAATGGAAAATCAGATAAGGGCTTTTACAGGATAAAGCCGCCAATTCTGACACGCGCCTGGCCCAGGCCAGGGCCAACAGCATGACCACTTTCCATGTGAGATATTTTAACTCCACAGATTTAAGTGGTTCAAACCAATGTGACTTTTGGAACCCAAACTACATTGAGATCCCAAATTTGCCACTGGAGGCACAAAAGGAGGCTGTATATGCAGTACCCCTTTTACAAACGTCTAAACTTCAGGGACTGAAGCTAGTTCTTTTTTGGAAGAAAATTGACAGGGCCGAAATCTGAACCTTAATGGACCCCAATTTCAGGCCCATAGACACTCCTGTTTGCAGGAAATGTAGGAATCGACCCAGTTGAATTTCCTCCGTCGGGCCTTACCGGCCTCGCACTACGCAACATATTTTCGCCAATTGCGGTGATAATGTTTTTGCGGTTACATCCTTCCTGGCTTTAGATCAGGATATGGATGACTTCATCCGGAATGCCTTTTTTCCTTCAGGATCCGGTGTTCAACCGGCATGCCGTCAAACGCAGCCGCGGTAAGTCTTGGAACAGACAGGGTCCTTGCTGGAGCAGGTCCCTTCTTAGAGGTAGAGGCCACGGATCCTCCGTGAGCATCTCTTGAAGTTCCGGTTACCAAGTCCTTCTTGGCCAATCCGGAGCCACGAATATAGTGCTTTCTCCTCTCCATCTTATCAATCTCAGTACCTTGGGTATGAGAGGCAGAGGAGGGAACACATACACTGACTGGTACACCCACGGTGTTACCAGAGCGTCTACAACTATTGCCTGAGGGTCTCTTGACCTGGCGCAATACCTGTCGAGTTTTTTAATCATGTGGACGACTTCTGGGTGAAGTCCCCACTCTCCCGGGTGGAGGTCGTGCTGAGGAAGTCTGCTTCCCAGTTGTCCACTCCCGGAATGAATACTGTTGACAGTGCTATCACATGATTTTCCGCCCAGCGAAGAATCCCTGCAGCTTCTGCCATTGCCCTCCTGCTTCTTGTGCCACCCTGTCTGTTTACGTGGGTGACTGCCATGAGGTTGTCCGACTGGATCAACACCGGCTGACCTTGAAGCAGAGGTCTTGCTAAGCTTAGAGCATTGTAAATGGCCCTTAGCTTCAGGATATTTATGTGAAGTGATGTCTCCAGGCTTGACCCTAAGCCCTGGATATTCCTTCCCTGTGTGACTGCTCCCCAGCCTCGCAGGCTGGCATCCGTGGTCACCAGGACCCAGTCCTGAATGCCGAATCTGCGGCCCTCTAGAAGATGAGCACTCTGCAACCACCACAGAATGGATACCCTTGTCCTTGGTGACAGGGTTATCCGCTGATGCATCTGAAAATGCGACCCGGACCATTTGTCCAGTAGGTTCCACTGGAAAGTTCTTGCGTGGAATCTAACGAATGGGATTGCTTCGTAGGAAGCCACCATTTTTACCCAGAACCCTTGTGCATTGATGCACTGAGACTTGGTTCGGTTTTAGGAGGTTCCTGACTAGCTCGGATAACTCCCTGGCTTTCTATTCCGGGAGAAACACCTTTTTTTTTTTTTTCTGGACTGTGTCCAGGAACATCCCTAGGAAACAGAAGACAAGTTGTCGGAACCAGCTGCGATTTTGGAATATTGAGAATCCAATCGTGCTGCCGCAACACTACCTGAGATAGTGCTACACCGACTTCCAACTGTTCCCTGGATCTTACCCTTATCAGGGAATCGTCCAAGTAAGGGATAACTAAAATTCCCTTCCTTCGAAGGGATATCATTTCGGCCATTACCTTGGTAAAGACCCGGGGTGCCGTGGACCATCCCTACGGCAGCGTCTGAACTGATAGTGACAGTTCTGTACCATAACCTGAGGTACCCTTGGTGAGAAGGGTAAATTTTGACATGAAGGTAAGCATCCTTGATGTCTTGAGACATCATGTAGTCCCCTTCTTCCAGGTTCGCAATCACTGCTCTGAGTGACTCAATCTTGAATTTGAACCTCTGTATGTAAGTGTTCAAAGATTTTAGATTTTAGATTTAGAATCGGTCTCACCGAGCCGTCTGGCTTCGGTACCACAATAGTGTGGAATAATACCCCGTTCCCTGTTGCAGGAGGGGTACCTTGATTATCACCTGCTGGGAATACAGCTTGTGAATGGCTTCCAAAACTGCCTCCCTGTCAGAGGGAGACGTCGGTAAAGCCGACTTTTGGAAACGGCGAGGGGGAGACGTCTCGAATTCCAATATGTACCCTTGAGATATTACCTGAAGGATCCAGGGGTCTACTTGCGAGTGAGCCCACTGCGCACTGAAATTCATTGAGAACGGGCCCCCACCGTGCCTGAGCTTGTAAGGCCCTAGCGTCATACTGAGGGCTTGGCAGAGGCGGGAAAGGGTTTCTGTTCCTGGGAACTGGCTAATCTCTTCAGCCTTTTTCCTCTCCCTCTGTCACGAGCAGAAAAGAGGAACCTTTTGTCCGCTTGCCAACAAAGGACCGCGCCTGATAATACGGCGTCTTATTTTGAGAGGCGACCTGGGGTACAAACGTGGATTTCTCCAGTTGTTGCCGTGGCCACCAGGTCTAAAAGACCGACCCCAAATGTCCCCTTTCAAAGGCAATACTTCCAAATGCCGTTTGGAATCCGCATCACCTGACCATTTTACTGGTAGAATTGGACAACGCACTTATACTTGATGCCAGTCGGCAAATATTCCGCTGTGCATCATGCATATATAGAAATGCATCTTTTAAATGCTCTATAGGCAATAATATACTATCCTTATCTAGGATATCAATATTTCCAGTCAGGGAATCAGACCATGCCAACCCAGCACTGCACCTCCAGGCTGAGGCGATTGCTGGTCGCAGTAGAACACCAGTATGTGTGTGAATACATTTTTGGATACCCTCCTGCTTTCTATCAGCAGGATCCTTAAGGGCGGCCATCTCATGAGAGGGTAGAGCCCTTGTTCTTACAAGCGTGTGAGCGCCTTATCCCCCCTAGGGGGTGTTTCCCAACGCACCCTAACCTCTGGCGGGAAAGGGTATACAGCCAATACTTTTTAAGAAATTATCAATTGTTATCGGGGGGAAACCCACGCATCATCACACACCTCATTTTATTTCTCAGATTCAGGAAAACTACAGGTAGTTTTTCCCTCACCGAACATAATACCCCTTTTTGGTGGTACTCGTATTATCAGAAATGTATAAAACATTTTCCATTGTCTCAATCATGTAACGTGTGGCCCTACTGGAAATCACGGTTGTCTCTTCACCGTCGACACAGGAGTCAGTATCCGTGTCGGCGTCTGTATCTGCCATCTGAGGTAACGGGCGCTTTAGAGCCCCTGACGGCCTATGAGACGTCTGGACAGGCACAAGCCGAGTAGCCGGCTGTCTCATGTCAACCACTGTTTTTTTATACAGAGCTGACACTGTCACGTAATTTTCAACAGTACATCCACTCAGGTGTCGACCCCCTAGGTGGTGACATCACTGTTACAGACACTCTGCTCCGTCTCCACATCATTTTTCTCCTCATACATGTCGACACAAACGTACCGACACACAGCACACACACAGGGAATGCTCTGATAGAGGACAGGACCCCACTAGCCCTTTGGGGAGACAGAGGGAGAGTATGCCAGCACACACCAGAGCGCTATATATATATACAGGGATAACCTTATATAAGTGTTTTTCCCCTTATAGCTGCTGTATGTTTTAATACTGCGCCTAATTAGTGCCCCCCTCTCTTTTTTTAACCCTTTCTGTAGTGTAGTGACTGCAGGGAAGAGCCAGGGAGCTTCCCTCCAACTGAGCTGTGAGGGAAAATGGCGCCAGTGTGCTGAGGAGATAGGCTCCGCCCCCTTTTCGGCGGCCTTATCTCCCGTTTTTCTGTATATTCTGGCAGGGGTTAAATGCATCCATATAGCCCAGGAGCTATATGTGATGTATTTTTTGCCATGTAAGGTATTTTTATCATGTTTTATTGCGTCTCAGGGCGCCCCCCCCAGCGCCCTGCACCCTCAGTGACCGGAGTATGAAGTGTGCTGAGAGCAATGGCGCACAGCTGCAGTGCTGTGCGCTACCTTATTGAAGACAGGAACGTCTTCTGCCGCCGATTTTTCCGGACCTCTTCGCTCTTCTGGCTCTGTAAGGGGGCCGGCGGCGCGGCTCCGGGACCCATCCAGGCTGGGCCTGTGATCGTCCCTCTGGAGCTAATGTCCAGTAGCCAAGAAGCCCAATCCACTCTGCACGCAGGTGAGTTCGCTTCTTCTCCCCTTAGTCCCTCGATGCAGTGAGCCTGTTGCCAGCAGGTCTCACTGAAAATAACAAACCTAAACTAAAACTTTCACTAAGAAGCTCAGGAGAGCCCCTAGTGTGCACCCTTCTCGTCGGGCACAGAAATCTAACTGAGGCTTGGAGGAGGGTCATAGGGGGAGGAGCCAGTGCACACCAGTTAGTCCTAAAGCTTTCTTTAGATGTGCCCAGTCTCCTGCGGAGCCGCTATTCCCCATGGTCCTTACGGAGTCCCCAGCATCCACTTAGGACGTTAGAGAAAATGAAGTACATTTTCATAAAATACAGAAGCATGAAGATACTAAAAGGGACATTATGGAAATGCTTGAGTAAACACGAAAGTCTTGAGTCTACTTTTAAAGGATTCTATAGTTGGGGCCTCTCGCACTGTGCGGGGAAGGGAGTTCCATAGAGTCGGAGCCGCATGACTAAAAGCTCCACCCCCAGATGAATTACGGTAGATTCTAGGTACTGCTAAAAGTCCTTCGTCTACAGATCGCAGTAATCGAGTGGGGCAGTATGGGGTCAGAAGCTGTTTCAGGTACCTTGGGCCTTGGTCATGTAATGCTTTGAAACTCAGTAAGCCAATCTTGAAGATGATTCGCCATCGTACAGGCAGCCAGTGAAGGGAGTAGAGGATGGGTGTTATGTGGCTAGAATGGGGCTGGTTGGTTAACAGCCTGGCAGCTGTGTTTTGCACCAGCTGTAAGCGCTGCAATTCTTTTGCTGGTAGACCAAGGTAGAGGGCATTACAGTAGTCTAATCGAGATGATACAAATGCATGTATGACTTTTGGCATATCATCTGAGGGGATTAAGTGCTTGATTCTGGCTATGTTCCTCAGGTGAAAGAATGAGGATTTGATTGTGGCTGATATCTGATGTTTAAGTGTCAAGCCACCATCCAGGACAACGCCAAGATTCCGCACACGATCACTGGTCTGTAATTCTGAATCCCCCAGTGTAAGTCCAGTTGGTTGGCTATGCTGCAGTCTTGTCCTTTGATGTTGCGGTCGTATCATAAGGACCTCTGTTTTATCCGGGTTCAGTCGCAGCCAACTGGCGCTCATCCACTCCTGTATAAATAAAATCTTGTTGCTGTATTTGCTGTCAGTGTCCCATCACTTTTGTCTACACAGTGTACTTTTAGCTACAGCTAGAGCCACGTTTATCTTGGCTTCTCTGCTGTGCCTAGGCATGCCATGGTTTATTAGCATAAGCCCTCCATCTGCTTAAAATCTAAGCAATCTGACTAGATTGCTTCAATTTTAAGCATGATCGCTCCGTGTGTACCCCCTACAGCGATAGCTATCGCTGGTGCTAGATTTGCCTGCATGCAGGCCAATCTAGCAGGTCGCTCACTTCACCCGCTGGGTGAAATGAGCGGCCCCCCTGTCTCCCCCCGCAAGCTCAGCACACATCTCTCCCACATCGGCCAGTGAGTACTGGCCTTAAGTCTGACTGCCCTGACTGCAGTTAATCCTATTAAAGGCCAAGATAAAGATGGTTTCATCTGTATATCAGTGGTTGCCAAACTTTTCGTAATCACGGCACGCTAAAAATTCATTAAAAAAAATATTAAATCAAATAAATTGTGTTTATGTCACTCTTGTGTGTATAAACCTTGTTCTGCAATGTTCTGTACTGTATCACCTTGTTTTGTTCATAGCTTTCTGTACTTTCTATGGCGCTGCAGACCCCTTGTGGCGCCATATAAATAATAAAATCCAAACAGTGGTGCTATTGAGCAATTCCGCCTGGGATTCCATGTTCTCTATCTTCCACTATTTGATTTATTGTTCTTTTCAATCTCTTGCGCAATTTTTTCCCCCCTTTACCAAAATCCTACAAAGACATTAATAACCCAACAATACAGAAAAATGTCCCTTTAAAATAACCTCGGTGCTTTGTGAGTGATCAGAGTAGATGTCAGTGCAGTTTCTGTGACAGGCCAGGCGGATGCAGATCTCTCCGTGGATTTGGCTGGGCTGGGGGTTGAGGTTTAGGTTATGATAAAATAGACGGAGGGATGGGGGGATTATGGATTGCCTTCTAGAGCCCTTATAAATTAACAGCACACGGGCAGCTGCTTTGACAGCGCTTTGATGTCTAGGTTCAGCAGGATATACATCAAACCACAAAGGGAATTTTTAGCTATTTATCATTAAACTGCAGCAGACTGGTTCTCATCATTGAAATCACCTTCCTGTTTAACCCCCTCCCTAAAGCCAAAGTAAAACTTACTGTGAAAGTTTCAAGACGAGATAAAAATAGGTACAAACTCGGCCTTCTAATGCTATAGAAATATACTGTTGTACTGGAGGCATTTGCCTTTCAGATGTCTCTTGACCAATTCAAGATAAGAGCGCTATAGATTTCAATATTCTGTGCTAGGAAGAAAAAACAAACTTGGGTCCTGCCCGTAAACCAGCGGCAACCCATAAATGTCTCTTAGTGTATAGGAAATGGTTAATACCTACATGGAATGGAAAAGCCCCACCCCAGCACTTGCAGAAAGACAGTCGCCAACTGTAATTGGGATTCCCAACTGTACACAGCCAAATCTAGATATTCAAAGCAGACATCTGAATGTGTACGAGGGAGGTATGGCTCATTAGGACGACCACTATTGGTCGACATGACACTTTTTCTCCCTCTTAGGGGTCCACGACCCCCCTGGAGGGAGAATAGATAGCCATTTGCGCTCGCCGGCATTTGCACAGGAGGTATTTGCTGCACCATAATGATGACCTCGGACGCCATCGCCAGTGCCACGCCCGCTCAGCCAATCAGAGAGACCCTGCTGCTCAGCCAATCGCCAGTGCACTGCCAGCTCAGCCAATAAGCGCTGTCAGCCTCGACCCGTTTCTAAAATACCGGGTCGGACCCTTTCAGACAGCCGGCAACCAGTGTAAGAGCCGGGAAAAACCCAGGTAAATTCCCGGGTCGGATTCCCGGGAACTCAGTCCCGTGTTGACCCTTTCAGACAGAAAAAAATCCCGGGTCGACCCTTCAGGAGCCGGGAAATTACCGGGTTCTTTTCTCTGTCTGAAAGGGGTATTAAAGAACTGTGCCCAGAGGAGACGGACAGTACGAGGAAAGGATTTTTGTTATCTAAGGGCGAGATACATACCAGCCCACACAACATGGAATATATCAAACCAGTTACCAGTATGAATAAAACAGCATCAGCCAGAGACTGATCTCAACTGTAACATAACCCTTATGTAAGCAACAACTATATACAAGCCTTGCAGAAATAGTCCGCACTGGGACGGGCGCCCAGCATCCTCTACGGACTAGGAGAAAAAGATTTACCGGTAGGTTTAAAATCTTATTTCCTCTTACGTCCTAGAGGATGCTGGGGATTCCGTAAGGACCATGGGGATTATACCAAAGCTCCCAATCGGGCGGGAGAGTGCGGATGACTCTGCAGCACCGATTGAGCAAACACGAGGTCCTCATCAGCCGGGGTATCAAACTTGTAGAATTTTCCAAAAGTGTTTGAACCCGACCACGTAGCTGCTCGGCAAAGCTGTAATGCCGAGACGCCTCGGGCAGCCGCCCAAGAAGAGCCCACCTTCCTTGTGGAATGGGCCTTTACTGAATTTGGTAACGGCAATCCAGCCGTAGAATGAGCCTGCTGAATCGTGTTACAGATCCAGCGAGCAATAGTCTGCTTAGAAGCAGGAGGGCGAACCTTGTTGGCTGCATACAGGACAAACAGTGCCTCTGTTTTCCTAACCCGAGTCGTCCTGGCTACATACATTTTTAAGGCCCTGACTACATCCAGGGACTTGGAATCCTCCAAGTCTTCCGTAGCCACAGGCACCACAATAGGTTGGTTCATATGAAACAACTAAACCACCTTAGGTAGAAATTGAGGACGAGTTCTCAACTCTGCTCGATCCACCTGGAAAATCAGATAGGGGCTCTTGTGAGACAAAGCCGCCAATTCGGACACCCGCCTAGCAGATGCGAAAGCCAACAACATGACCACTTTCCAAGTGAGAAATTTTAACTCCACTGTTTGAAGAGGTTCAAACCAGTGTGATTTGAGGAACCGTAACACCACGTTAAGGTCCCACGGTGCCACAAAAGGAGGTTGGATGTGCAGCACTCCCTTTCCAAAAGACTGGACTTCTGGGAGAGAAGCCAATTCCTTCTGAAAGAAAATAGATAAGGCCGAAATCTGCACCTTAATGGAGCCTAACTTTAGGCCCATATCCACTCCTGTCTGTAGAAAATAGAGAAAACGACCCAGCTGAAAATCTTCCGTAGGAGCATTCTTGGCTTCACACCAAGATACATATTTCCTCCAGATACGGTGATAATACTTCGCCGTTACCTCCTTCCTAGCTTTGATCAGAGTAGGGATGACTTCCCCCGGAATACCTTTCCTAGCTAGGATTTGGTGTTCAACCGCCATGCCGTCAAACTTAACCGCGGTAAGTCTTGGAACACGCAGGGCCCCTGCTGCAACAGGTCCTTCCTGGGAGGAAGAGGCCTCGGATCTTCTGTGAGCATTTCCTGAAGATCTGAATACCAGGCACTCCGAGGCCAATCCGGAACAATGAGTATTGTCTGCACACTTTTTCGTCTTATGATTCTCAATATTTTTGAGATGAGCGGAAGAGGAGGGAACATATAGACCGACTGAAACACCCATGGTGTCACCAGGGCGTCCACCGCCACTGCCTGAGGGTCCCTTGACCTGGAACAATACCTCCGAAGCTTCTCTTCCCAGTTGTCCACTCCCGGAATGAAGACTGCTGACAGAGCGCTTACGTGATTTTCCGCCCCGCGAAGAATCCTGGTGGCTTCCGCCATTGCCGCTCTGCTCCTTGTCCCGCTTTGGCGGTTAACATGAGCCACTGCTGTGACGTTGTCTGATTGAATCAGAATGGGTAGATCTCGAAGAAGATTCTCAGCTTGTCGTAGGCCGTTGTATATGGCCCTTAATTCCAGCACATTGATGTGCAGACAAGCCTCCTGGCTTGACCACAGTCCGAGAAAATTTCTTCCTTGTGTGACTGCTCCCCATCCTTGGAGGCTCGCGTCCGTGGTCACTAGAACCTAGTCTTGAATGCCGTACCTGAGACCCTCTAGAAGGTGAGCACTCTGCAACCACCACAGGAGAGACACCCTGGTCTCGGGGACAGGCTTATTTTCTGATGTAATTGTAGATGGGACCCCGACCACTTGTCCAGAAGGTCCCACTGAAATGTCCTCGCATGGAACTTGCCGAAGGGGGTGGCCTCGTAGGCCGCCACCATTTTTCCCAGTACTCGAGTGCATTGATGAACGGACACTCTTTTTGGTTTTAGCAGGTCTCTGACCATGTTCTGGAACTCCTGGGCCTTTTCCTTTGGGAGAAAAACCCTCTTCTCTTCCGTGTCCAGAATCATGCCTAGAAACAACTGCGACTTTGGTAGATTTAGTATCCAGCCGTGTTGCTGCAGCACTCTCAGGGAGAGCGACACGCTTTTCAGCACCTGATATCATCCAGGATATCATCCAAGTATGGGATAATTGTGACTCCTTGCCAGCGCAGGAGCACCATCATTTCCGCCATAACCTTGGTGAAAATCCTCGGGGCCGTGGAAAGCCCAAACGGCAACGTCTGAAACTGGTAATGACAGTCCTGTACAGCGAACCTCAGGTACGCCTGATGAGGGGGATAAATGGGGACATGAAGGTATGCATCCTTTATGTCTAGTGATACCATAAAATCCCCCCCTTCCAGGCTGGAGATCACTGCCCGGAGAGATTCCATCTTGTATTTGAACTTTTTCAAATACAGGTTTAGGGATTTTAGATTCAGAATGGGTCTGACCGAGCCATTCGGCTTCGGGACCACAAACTGGGTTGAATAGTACCCTTTCCCCTGTTGCATCAGGGGAACCTTGATAATCACTCGCTGTTGACACAGCTTTTGTATGGCAGCTGAAACTAAAAATCGGCGAGGAGGCACTTCTTCGAATTCCAGTTTGTAGCCTTGGGATACAATGTCGATCGCCCAAGGATCCACATCCGACTGAACCCAGACCTGGCTGAAGAGTCGAAGACGTGCCCCCACCGGCGCGGACTCCTTCAGTGGAGCCCCAGCGTCATGCGGTGGATTTTGTAGAAGCCGGGGAGGACTTTTGTTCCTGGGAACTAGCCGTAGCAGGCGTCATTTTCCCTCTACCCTTACCTCTGACGAGGAAGGAAGAGCCCGACCCCTTCTGGATTTATGTGACCGAAAGGACTGCATCTGGTATTGAGGTGTTTTCTTTTGCTGTGGGGGAACATAAGGCAAAAAGGAAGACTTACCCGCGGTAGCTGTGGAAACCAGGTCCGCGAGACCCTCCCCAAATAAAACTTCACCCTTGTAAGGTAAAGTTTCCATATGTCTTTTTGAATCGGCATCCCCCGTCCATTGGCGGGTCCACAGGGACCGTCTAGCAGAAATTGCCATGGCATTGGCTCTTGAACCCAACAGCCCAATGTCTCTCGAAGCCTCTCTCATATTTAATGCTGCGTCCTTACTGTGACCCAAGGTCAATAAAATGCTATCCTTATCTAGGGTGTCAATGTCAGATGACAAGTTATCTGCCCAAGCTGCAATTGCGCTACCCACCCATGCCGACACTACTGCCGGTCTGAGCAAAGCACCCGTATGTGTATAAATTGATTTCAAGGTAGTTTCCTGTCTGCGATCAGCAGGTTCCTTGAGGGCTGCCATGTGTGGAGACGGTAGCGCCACCTTTTTGGACAAGCGCGTCAAAGCCTTGTCCACCGTGGGCGAGAATTCCCACCGTAACCTGTCCTATGAGGGGAAAGGATACGCCATAATAATTCTCTTGGGAATCTGCAGTTTCTTGTCTGGAGTTTCCCAAGCTTTTTCAAATAAGGCGTTCAGCTCATGAGATGGGGGAAACGTTACCTCAGGTTTCTTTTCCTTAAACATGCATACCCTCGTGTCAGGTACAGAGGGGTCCTCTGTGATATGCAAAACATCTTTAATCGCAATAATCATATATTGAATACTCTTGGCCACCCTTGGGTGTAGCCTCGCATCATCATAGTCGACACTGGAGTCAGAATCCATGTCGGTATCAGTGTCTGCTATCTGTGAAAGGGGACGTTTTTGAGACCCCGAAGGGCCTTGTGACACAGTCAAAGCCATGGATTGACTCCCTGCTTTTTCCCTGGACTCTGCTTTGTCCAATCTTTTATGTAATAAAGTCACATTTGCATTTAAAACATCCCACATATCCAACCAATCAGGTGTCGGCGGCGCCGACGGAGACACCACAATCATTTGCTCCACCTCCTCCCTAGACGAGCCTTCCACTTCAGACATGCCGACACACACGTACCGACACCCCCACACACACTGGGATATATAAATATGGAGACAGTCCCCCAATAAGGCCCTTTGGAGAGACAGAGAGAGAGTATGACAGCACACACCCAGCGCCACTGGACACTGGAACAAAATCCCAGTCTGTACAGCGCTTTTATATACCAATAATACACTCACTGCCCCAAATAAATGTGCCCCCCACTCCCCCCTCGTTTTTTGCCCGCTGTACTTGCTCAGCAGGGGAGAGTCCGGGGAGCAGCTTCTCTGCAGCGTGCTGTGGAGAAAATGGCGCAACGGCGGGCTTCGGTCCCGCTCAAATTCTTTATACTGGCGGGTTTTTTTTTTAATATACTGCCTCCGCAGTATATGTATGTCAGCCAGTGTCCCTTGAGGTTTATTATTGCTGCTCAGGGCGCCCCCCCTGCGCCCTGCACCCGTACAGTGCCGTCAGTGTGTGTGAATGTGGGAGCAATGGCGCGCAGCGTTACCGCTGCGCGGTACCTCATGAAGATCTGAAGTCTTCTGCCGCCTTTGAAGTCTTCTTTCTTCTTATACTCACCCGGCTTCTATCTTCCGGCTCTGTGAGGAGGACGGCGGCGCGGCTCCGGGACGAACAGCGAGGATGAGACCTGTGTCCCGACCCTCTGGAGCTAATCAGTCCCACGATGCAGGGAGCCTGTTGCCAGCAGTGCTCCCTGAAAATAAAAAACCTAACAAAAGTCTTTACAGAGAAACTCAGTAGAGCTCCCCTGCAGTGCATCCAGTCTCCTCTGGGCACAGGATCTAAATGAGGTCTGGAGGAGGGGCATAGAGGGAGGAGCCAGTGCACACCCATCTAAAGTCTTTAGAGTGCCCATGTCTCCTGCGGAACCCGTCTATACCCCATGGTCCTTACGGAGTACCCAGTATCCTCTAGGACGTAAGAGAAAAGAGTGAAAAAGGCGTCGACCTTTTTCCATGTCGACCTAGCACAGTGGTCTCTAACCTTAATTGGGGTGTGAGCTACTTTCGGAAAATAAAACCTCTGAAGGAGCTATCCCCTCCCATAATGCGCGTGTGTTCCTGCGAAAGTGGGTGTGGCCTCACAAAAGTGGGTGTGTCCTCACAACTACAAGTAATGCACCTCCCCCCCCCCCGCGTAGTGCCAGATGCACAAATAATGCCCCTCAGCAGTGCCAGATACACAAATAATGCCCCTCAGCAGTGCCAGATACACAAATAATGCCCCTCAGCAGTGCCAGATACAGTGCCATTTAAAATGCCCCCAGCAGCGCCAGATAAAATGTACAGTAAACCAATTACAGTTATTTGGGATATTCCCAGACAATTTGATTAGTACTGTACATTTTTTAATTAACTGGTGGAATCTCTAAGGGGCAAGTCCGGTGATGTGCTGCATTTGTATACTACGCAGAACGTGTGATCCTGCATCACATCTGTTGGCGTGCGAGCAGGGCCCTCTGACCTCTTTGTTATTACCCAGTTCTATTTTATTACTATTTTAGTCCCAATTGTAAAGAGCAACAAAATATGCTGGACTATAAAAGTAACTCTTCAGTCTACAATGACTTGACCACTAAATATTGTATCAACTGGTTTTATTCCAGAAATGTGCAAAGATTCTCATGGAAATGAAGAAAACTGCACTGTTCCTAAAAAGCATAAAAGACAAAATTCCAGTTTTATTTCCTTGTCCTACGTGGAAATGCTGGTTCTGAGGCTGGGTACACGTGATGCCGACAGGTCCGCCGACATAGCGGTCAATTTCTAAGTATACACACTTACCAATTGGCCACTAGATATGTTACACAACTGGGCATCTGAATTTGCCCACCCAGGTCAGTCTCTGCAGCCACTGTACGGACAGTCGGCGGGTCGCCCTTAAACACAGCCAGACATGCCGATATATTTGCAAGATATATCAGCATTGGCTGTGCCGTAGAGCCGATGCGGTAAGTCTATGAATGAAGTAGTTCACAGAGATATCGGGAATACACATCCGTGACCTGCTAACGTATTGCTCGTCCGAACGATATATCATTCCAGGGTGTGCCCAGCATTACCCTATGGGGGTAATTCTGACCCGATCGCACTCTGCAGTTTATCGCAGCGGTGTTATCGGGTCAGAACTGCGGATTGCGCCACCGACGCAGTGCGCCTGTGCATGCCAGACGTCCGAAGGCCGTTGGGCCGCTACGATCGCCTCTGCCTGATTGACAGGCAGAGGCTGTCGCTGGGCGTGGGGGCGGAACGGCGGAGTTTATTCGCCGTTTCGTGGGAGCGGTCCGGCCAACGCAGGCGTGGCCGTACCGAACGGGGACGGGCGCAACGGCTGCGTGATGTCACACGCAGCCGCTGCGGGCCGGGGAGCGATGTGTAGCTCCCAGCCAGCACGCTAAAGCTGCGCTGGCCGGGAGCTACTCTTGAAGTGCAAAGGCATCGCCGCTGTGTGATGCCTTTGTGCCTCTGTAGGGGGGGGGGGGGGGGGCGGCACTGACATGCGGGGCGGGACAGCCCTGTGCTGGGCGTCCCCCCACATGTCAGTGTGAATGATCGTAGCTGTCCTAAATTTAGCACAGCTACGATCATCTCGGAATGACCCCCTAGATCTGTATTACTGCATTTAATCACTATTTTATATGCTGCATTTTAATGGCGATTTTACATATGTTCAGTGTCCAATCAGGAGACCATTTATGACAACTGTCGTACTGAAAAAAAATAAAAATAAATTATTATATATATATATATATATATATATATATATATATATATATATATATATATATAAATACACACACACATACATGCATACATGCACACATACACACATACACAGGTACAATCCCATTACAGTCAGTCGGACAGTCGGATATTCACATTATTGTTCTAAGCTGTATCGGATAAATAAAGTTGGAATTTTAGTCGCTATAAGTTACAGAACGGTTTAAGTTTTCAGAAAGGTCTTCCATGCTGTATAAACCTTAAAGCCCGTTCCTATAAGAATAGTATACAGTACGTTGAAGACGCATTAACGCCAGACACGGGGAACTTAGCGTTTTTCATTTCTCCATGCGCTTTAATGAGACATGTGCGCACACCAGGGAAAAACACAATCAGTGGAAAAAAAGTAGTTATTCCTACCTGGAACCCAGCAGCAGGAATTAATCTGGAAAGGAACCAGACTGACAGGTGGAATTCAGAGGCCCCAATTCCCTGCACTTGGCAAAAAGCTTTGTCTATTAAATTCTCCGTAGCAATCCGTATAGAAGTGTAATAAGATGCGCAGCCCAACAGCGCCCTCTGTAGGAACGTACGGCGACGCTGGCTGCCCCCTGCCCATCTTCTTTTAATCCAGACAGCTATTAGCAAGCAAACATCCATCTAGCTGTGAACGCATTTAATATTAATGAACTTTTTTTTTTCCTGCCAGGACACTGAAACCTCTCACTGTTATTTAGTGCTGTAAACCGATGGTAAAAAGTGTAGTGTTATATTAAAATTCCATCATCCCTTTTGAAATAACAGCCAGATGGTCATATTTGGATATTCTTGTCATAGGCAATGAATAAAATGAATGTTTTATTACAGAGTTTTCAATGTTTCCAAAGCAATAATGCACAATTAAATTAGCATCTATTTTCTCCAGACTAGAGGAAAACATGATGTTCTTTATTGCTAAGCATTATTAAAGGGGAAATATACCCTTTAATATTATTATTATCCTTTATTTATATGGCGTCACAAGGGATCCGCAGCGCCCATTACACAGTACATAATAAAATGAGCAAACAAGAAAACCGCACTTACAGTACAGGACAAAATAGGACAGGTATAGAAAACCCGGGGTCAGGTGCCATCAAAGGGAGTATGGAGTATAAGATTGTGTAAGTAAGAAAAGGCACATGAGGAAAGAAGTCCCTGCTCTTGCCAGTTTACAATCTAAAAGGTGAGGGGCTAACAGACCGCGGTGACACAGACGGGGTAGACAGTGAGCATAGACAAGAGGGTTAGGAGGAGAGTTGGCTGGGTTTGGTGAAGAAGTGGGTCTTGAGAGCCCATTTGAAGTTTTGTAGAGAGATGGAGATTCGGATGGGGAGAGGTAGAGAATTCCAGAGATAGGGAGCAGCACGTGCAAAATCTTGTAGGTAGGAGTGGGAGGAGGTAATCCATTGGCAGGAGAGACGGCGTGCATTATCAGAGAGAAGAGGACGGGTGGGAATGTAAAGAGAGATAAGGTCAGAGATGTAAGAGGGAGAAGAGTGGGTGAGGGCTTTGTAGGCGATTGTGAGAAGCTTTAAATTGGATTCTGAATGGGAAGGGGAGCCAGTGGAGGTCCTGCAAGAGAAGGGATGTGGATGTAGTACGTTTGGTGAGGAAGATGACACGAGCAGCAGCATTGAGGATAGACTGAAGTGGAGAGAGGCATTTTTGAGGGAGGCCAGGTAGGAGGAGATTGCAGTAGTCTAATCTGGAGATGACCAGTGAGTGAATGAGGGTCTTAGTAGCATCCTGGGTGAGAAAGGGTCTGATCCTGGAGATATTTTTGAGGTGGAAATGGCAGGTTTTTGAGAGGTACTGAATGTGTGGTTTGAAGGAGAGGGAGGAGTGAAGGATTACTCCAAGACATCACACTTGGGGGCTAGAGGAGATGGTTGTGCCATCAATGGATAATGAAATTGTGGGAGGTGAGGTTATGCGGGAGGGAGGGAAGATGATCAGCTCAGTCTTATGCGGAAGCAATCATGGATGAGTTTGCATAGTGGTTAGCATTACTGCCTCACGCCAATGAGGTTAGGAGCCCAATTCCCATGCATGACCTGTGTTGAAGTTTTGTCTTCTCCCATTGTTACAGCCGCTGTATTTTCCACTGATGGCAGTGAACCATTGACCGTAAACTATGACAGCGCTAGGAGTGGCTGTAACAGTGGGAGGAGGGACACATAGGCAGCTGACCAATCGTAGAAGGGGTGGGGTAGGGCTATGCAGGCCATGCCAAGCGGACTAAAAAAATAATTGCTGCCTGCCATCGATGGGGGAGAACCAGCGCATCTCCTTCAATGGCAACACATCGATGGTTGCTGGCCAATAAAGGTTGACGACCATCCCTATTGGTTGATTTGATTCTGACAAAAAATTTACATTAGTCTGTATTTTTTTTTTTATGTTGGGGAATTTAGACTAACTTCCAATGGGGCAGGGACGGATATGAATGACAGACGTGCTCCATACAGCACTGTGTAAGTAAATGAGAATTGTGGGTGCACATGCCTGCGTGTTTTTGGAAGATGCGGAGTAAGTATATGGGCTGACATAGCACATGTGCAATTATACAGACAGGAGTGCAAACAGCCGTGCCACCGGTCAGTGCCGGAAATCTGGTATCGCTCACAGGAAGTGATGTAACAGACCAGTGCCAACCTTACAACACAGAAACCAATCAGAGGTTTCCTTACAATAACAGACGCCTGCTCGGATGTTATAGGTAACAAAAAAATAATAAAAAAAACAGAGACACTCATTTGTGTCCAGGGCGCTAGGAAAAATGCTACAATGATAGGAGTACAATGTAATATAGAAAAGATATATAAATATATAAAAAGGTACCTTTATAGGAGTTCTCTCTCTCATTTTTTTGTGAGTTTGGGTACGCAAAGATAAATGCTACTGGAAGTGCATACTGGGAACATTACTAGCGGCAAAGATACCTTTATATGATTATAGCCTCCATTAATTTGTGAGTCAGGGTACACAGAACCCTATCCCTGTATTGGTTACATATATGAGACGTAGTGGATTGGGTTACGCGTTAAAAAGATACTTTTACGTGTATGTTCTTATCAGCTCACACTGTGAGTGGGTTACGCTTCTTTCCCTTTTGAGGGGTTCACATTAGAAGATCCGCATTACTATTATTTTGCTACAGTTAAGACTGGTCTACACATTCTCTGTATTTCATTCTTTTTATGAACTCCGGAGAATCTTCGTACAAGGTGTTTGGATCTGAAGTGGACTTCTACAAACGGATCACCCAGTTATACTAAATCACTAAGGAGAACCTTCCATCTGGCTACTACTGAAGGGACGTATTGTTTTTTATATATACCATTTCTATATTACATTGTGTCACACAGGGCTATTTAAGATGACAGAAGAACATTCTATTTTTCATTTTTATGAATTTGCAGAAAGGTTGTGTATTTACTGTAATGATACGTTATGGTGCTCAGTGCTCTGAGTGGCAAAAATATAAATAACCTTAAGTCTGTTTTAAATTCAGCACTCGAGGCTTCAAAATGGGAAAAATGCTTTTCCAGGGACAAGTATCTATAGTAGCTATGAACACACAGGCGCAGGATCGGTTATCCGAGGAGCTGCAGGGTGTACTTAGAATTTAAAGCTCCTAATACTGTACATACTAGATGATATGAATAAAAGGACCCCCGTTAATCCCCAACACATTGAATTGCTGCTGTATTCTGTGACCATCCAGTCGGACATTTTGTTAACCAACTGCACGAGGCCGATTCTGCAGGAACCTACAGGTGGTCCAATCAAACGGATTCTATTAAGCCTTGTATTTGTGATGCATGGACTGATTCTAAACGAGAGACTTTGTTCTAATGATGATTTTACTCTTCCAGTCATATGACGGGTAATGTCCATTTTCCGATCATCTCCCTTCCAGGTAGTGTCTCTCCAAATACACATCTCTACGTAGCAGATGGCCCTTCTCCAAGTCATTGATTTCAAAATGCTTGAGGGCTCCAGACCAGGAGAATGCCATACCGCTGACTATACTGTAATCTAGAACCAAGCCAATGGGCTAAAGGTACTTTACTAACTGCTTAGGGAGGATTAAAAGGTACCTGGAATCCCCAACTTCCAAGTGAAGTATACAGTATTGTCCAAATGATAATAAAAGCCTACAGTACCACTTCTTACCACAAGGTGGGGAAGAGCGCTCCCATTGAACATTTGCAGTTTTTGCTCATTTTGTTTTGGGAAAATTCTGCATTTATTGTTCCCAGGTTTTTGGGTGGAAGGGGAATGTGAAAATAAAATTTTTCAGCTTTAATTAATACATATAAAATAAAACATTCCATAAAAGTAATTTATCTAGTCTTAATCTTAAAACAGGGGAAAGAGAGGAGGGTGTCAGGATCCCAGGAGAGGGGACAGAGCGCAGGTGACAAGAAACCGGGTCCCAGAGGAACCTGGGAAAAAACTTTCTACATTGCATATTATCATGCTCCCCATCTCAATGTAATGGAGCAGGGGGCACCTTTTCATTAATTATTGTTAGCAAATGCTACTGATCATCGTGAGTGACTCTTCACACTCTTTCCCGTCATAATACACAAATAAGCAGCAGGCGGCTGGACACAAGGGCTTGGTGCCGCTGTTGGCAGTGGGAAGGAGATGATTGTATAAGTTAGGGAAGCAAAAGGGATGAGGGCCCTGCCTGCGAGACCTCACAGTATAAAAAAGGTGTGCGGCGTTCCAGGCAATCAGCTGGACAGGTACCCTTTGCCCGATTTCCTCAAGAGTGCTCACTACCCTATACGGTAACAAACACTTTTGAGCGAGATCCTGCTGCCGTAAAGTGTGGAATATTGGGCTGGGTGAACCCATTCACCCTCAACTGAAATTCCCCCCAATGTGTTTTAGGCTGTGCACCCAATTTCTGAGTGTTATGACCGATTTATTCATGGTATATTTACGTATTCGTTTGATATTATGTTTAAAAGTGAGCCAGTCATAATCGCACCTGAGATCACTCAGGTCCCTGATTCCTAAAACAGATCACCGTTTACTGGCCGTACATTTGATCTCCAGTCCCCGTGCACGGCTCTCACCTCCTGTATAGTTCCAGATATTTATTTTCATTACGATTTATCAAGTCAAGAGCGGGAGCACATAATGACGTTGGATCTGTAAGGCGCTCACTGCCCGGTGTTAATACTTGCTGGACTTTATATGCACACGGCCACCATTACAGCAAAATGATGGATTTGTCTCCGATTTACCGGACATGATAGTGGGTCTGGCACTGGTGTACTGTCACAGTGCCTCTTATTTCATCTGCTATAAATCTTTGTGCGCTGGGATTTTTTTTCTTCTTTTTTTACAGGGTCATCAATCTTTTTCAAAGCTTATAAGATTTAGAAAGAGAAACCTGGAAGACTGTTCTAGCTAATAGATGCTGGTAACATGTACAATGGCGGCTGTGCCTTCAGGGGACCTCCCTTTACACATCCTTGTTAAATCAAAGTTATTACAACTCAGATTGATGTGGGCCTTCGTCATAAAAACGGATGGTCCAGAATCTCTAATCAGCGTGATGACATGATTAACCGCACGGCAGAGAGCTTCATGTAGGAGCAAAGGGCAGAGCCTAGAGTGCACCGGAAAATGACTGTATCGGGCATGTATATAAGTAGAGAAACAAACTTTGAAGCTGTACGTTATAATTCTTAACCTAAGATCGGACTTAATTGTACAGAAATGTCTGAAACCAACGAAACGACTCCCATAAAAGGGAATGTTTGATCGCTAACAACCATCTGCAGGTTACTACATTGATTGGCTGGCAGCCGCCCAATCAGACACACCCGGTAACGCATCTCTTGAGATCTATATATTGACCAGCAAAACGCCTTATCCCTGACCCCTCCTAATATATCAAATGCTTCCATCATGCTTAATACAAAAATAGCGCCCCCTCTCGATAAAGAGATTCTGCGGCACTGTTTCCTCAGCCGTCACCGCCTGAGAATGGCTATGGCAGACGATAATAAACGGGGAAAAAAATATTTATTAAAATGAAACATTTTTTTCAATTGAGAATAGCTGCAAAAGTATTCATTTCTTTGTGGTATGATAAACCCAAGGCAAGGCTTCCAGTACTAACCGAGCGAGCAGAAAGGGCTTCCAGTACCACCGAGCGAGCCGAAAGGGCTTCCAGTACCACCGAGCTAGCCGACAGGGCTTCCAGTACCACCGAGCAAGCCGACAGGGCTTCCAGTACCACCGAGCAAGCCGACAGGGCTTCCAGTACCACCGAGCAAGCCGACAGGGCTTCCAGTACCACCGAGCAAGCCGAAAGGGCTTCCAGTACCACCGAGCAAGCCGAAAGGGCTTCCAGTACCACCGAGCAAGCCGACAGGGCTTCCAGTACCACCGAGCAAGCCGACAGGGCTTCCAGTACCACCGAGCAAGCCGACAGGGCTTCCAGTACCACCGAGCAAGCCGACAGGGCTTCCAGTACCACCGAGCAAGCCGAAAGGGCTTCCAGTACCACCGAGCAAGCCGACAGGGCTTCCAGTACCACAGAGCAAGCCGACAGGGCTTCCAGTACCACCGAGCAAGCCGACAGGGCTTCCAGTACCACAGAGCAAGCCGACAGGGCTTCCAGTACCACAGAGCAAGCCGACAGGGCTTCCAGTACCACAGAGCAAGCCGACAGGGCTTCCAGTACCACAGAGCAAGCCGACAGGGCTTCCAGTAACACCGAGCAAGCCGACAGGGCTTCCAGTAACACCGAGCAAGCCGACAGGGCTTCCAGTACCACCGAGCAAGCAGACAGGGCTTCCAGTACCACCGAGCAAGCCGACAGGGCTTCCAGTACCACTGAGCAGGCATGAGCCGACACGAGGGCCGTGCATTCGCAGATTTAGTAACAGTGTCCCGGCGAAATAGGAAAATTTATCTTACTGTCGCTCAGCTGTTCCACTGATTTTTTTTAGAGTAGATTATGGCAATAACTGTTTTTTCGATCACTGATTAAAAAGCAACAACTTTGTTTTATTTGGAATGATATGGGCCTAATTATTATTAAGTGGTGATAAAGTGAACGCAGCTGTATTTCCATAACTGTAGAGTTTACCAATGTCCTGTTTGATGGCGCCAGCAGGAGGATTGGGGGGGATTTCTGTACACTGAACCCTAATTACAGTGTTCAGAAATCAAAACCACCCCTGATGTCGCCCACAGATTACAGTTTAGTTAGGTCCAATCACTGACGCACCACCGGATCAGTGAGCAATTGTGAGCACACATCACACATGAGAAAGCCAAGCGGCACGGCACTGCACTGATTATTCATTAACATTTACTTGTATAGCGCCAGCACATCCTGTTGCGCTTTATAACTGAAATTCCATCCAATCAGCAATGGATACTGGTTGCACATGATCACCATCACATCTGAGCTAGCCAATGGACAGCCAACAATCAACCTGGATTTCCATCCTGTTAGTTCAAATTTAATAAAACTTTTGGACAAAACATACAACGGGCGGCCAATTTGATTAAAAAAATAGGATTTTAATTACCTACCAGTAAATCCTTTTCTTGTAGTCTGTAAAGGATACTGGGAATCCATTTAGTACCATGGAGTATAGACGGGTCCACTAGGAGCCATGGGCACTTTAAGAAATTGATAGTATGCACTGGCTCCTCCCTCTATGCCCCTCCTTCTAGACTCAGTCTAGGAAACTGTGCCCGAGGAGATGGACATACTTTGAGAGAAGGATAGATAAGGAAAGTGGTGAGATTACGAACCAGCACACACAAAACAAGAGGAAAGCCAAGCTAACCAAACTTGAAACAGGAACAGCAATAGCTGAACAAACCGGAATACTTAACCAAGTAACAGTGCAGGAAGAATGAAGCACCAGGCGGGCGCCCAGTATCCCCTACGGACTACAGGAAAAGGATTTACTGGAAGGTAATTAAAATCCTACTTTCTCTTACGTCCTAGAGCAGGGGTGTCAAAGACAAGGCCCGCGGGCCAAATCCGGCCCGCCAGACCTCGTCTGATGGCCCGCGGTGCCGCCGCCATGAAACCCCCTTCTCCCAAGTGCCCAGCTCGGGGGGGGCGGGGTTTCGCGGAATGACGCGATTGCGTCGTGACGTCACGGCGCAAACGCGTCATTCAACGAAACCCCGTCGGAGGAGGGAGAAGGGAGCCGCGCAGACGAGGAGGGAGAGGCGGCTGAAGAGCGGCGAGAACCGCTTCAAATGTAAGTCAGCCCCTCTCCCTTCCTCTCTTTCTCTCTCTCTCCCTCCTTCCACCACCTGCCACAATGTGTAAAATGGGGACCTGTACCTGCCGCTATGTGTAAAATGGGGACCTGTACCTGCCGCTATGTGTAAAATGGGGACCTGTGCCTGCCACAATGTGTAAAATGGGGACCTGTGCCTGCCACAATGTGTAAAATGGGGACCTGTACCTGCCGCTATGTGTAAAATGGGGACCTGTGCCTGCCACAATGTGTAAAATGGGGACCTGTGCCTGCCACAATGTGTAAAATGGGGACCTGTACCTGCCGCTGTGTGTAAAATGGGGACCTGTGCCTGCCGCAATGTGTAAAATGGGGACCTGTGCCTGCCGCAATGTGTAAAATGGGGACCTGTGCCTGCCACAATGTGTAAAATGGGGACCTGTGCCTGCCACAATGTGTAAAATGGGGACCTGTACCTGCCGCTATGTGTAAAATGGGGACCTGTGCCTGCCACAATGTGTAAAATGGGGACCTGTGCCTGCCACAATGTGTAAAATGGGGACCTGTACCTGCCGCTATGTGTAAAATGGGGACCTGTGCCTGCCACAATGTGTAAAATGGGGACCTGTGCCTGCCACAATGTGTAAAATGGGGACCTGTACCTGCCGCTATGTGTAAAATGGGGACCTGTGCCTGCCACAATGTGTAAAATGGGGACCTGTGCCTGCCACAATGTGTAAAATGGGGACCTGTACCTGCCGCTGTGTGTAAAATGGGGACCTGTGCCTGCCGCAATGTGTAAAATGGGGACCTGTGCCTGCCGCAATGTGTAAAATGGGGACCTGTGCCTGCCACAATGTGTAAAATGGGGACCTGTACCTGCCGCTATGTGTAAAATGGGGACCTGTGCCTGCCACAATGTGTAAAATGGGGACCTGTGCCTGCCACAATGTGTAAAATGGGGACCTGTACCTGCCGCTATGTGTAAAATGGGGACCTGTGCCTGCCGCAATGTGTAAAATGGGGACCTGTGCACTATAAAAGGGGGCACATGGCTGGGCACTTTAAAAGGGGGCAGATGGCTGGGCACATATAAGGCAGGTGGAGCGGTAAATTTTGGATAGACCTACAGATACAACCGGCCCTTTGATGGGGACCAAACTGCTGATGCGGCCCCCGATGAATTTGAGTTTGACACCCCTGTCCTAGAGGATATTGTCTGCTCTCACACCAAGAGACATATTTCTTCCAAATACGGTGGTAATGTTTAGACGTTACCCCCTTCCTGGCTTGGATTATAGTACCATGGGGATGTACCAAAACCGGGTGGGAGAGTGCTGAGGTTCCTGCAGAACTGATTGGCCTCTGAGGACCTTCAGTTTGGTCAAAGTATCGAACTTGTAAAACTTAACAAACGTGTTCGAACCTGACCAAGTAGCTGCTCAGCAGAGCCGTAAAGCCGAGACACCCCGGGCAGCTGCGCAAGAAGAACCCACCGACCTAGTAGAATGGGCTTGTACAGATTTTGGAACCGGCAAGCCAAGCCTGCCGTGGAATAAGCATGCTGGATAGTGAGCCTGACCCAGCGTGCAATTGACTGCTTTGAAGCAGGACACCCAATTTTATTGGGATTATAGAGAAGAACAGCGAGTCCGATTTCCTGTGACGAGCTATCCTCTTTACATACACCTTTGAAGTCCTCACAACATCCAAAGACTTTGAAGTAGCAGGTGTCCGTAACAACCGGAACCACAATAAGTTGGTTGATGTGAAACGCAGACACCACCTTAGAAAGAAATTGCTGACGAGTTCTGAGTTCAGCTTTTTCCTCATGGAAAATTAGGTAGGGGCTCCTGTGAGACAACGCCCCTAGCTCCGACACATGTCTTGCTGAAGCAAAGGCCAACAGTGTGACGGTCTTCCACGTAAGGTACTTTACGTCTACCTCCTGTAACGGTTCAAACCAGTCCGATTGGAGGAACTGCAGCACCAAATTGAGATCCCAAGGTGCCGTGGGAGGCACAAAGGGAGGTTGGATGTGCAGAACACCTTCCAAGCACGTCTGGACCTCAGGGAGATAAGCCAATTGTCTCTGAAAGAAAATAGACAATTCCGAAATCTGGACTTTCATGGAGCCCATAGCCACTCCCGACTGCAGAAAAAGCAGGAAACGTCCCAGATGAAATTCCACCGCAGAATATTGTCTGCTCTCACACCAAGAGACATATTTCTTCCAAATACGGTGGTAATGTTTAGACGTTACCCCCTTCCTGGCTTGGATTATAGTCGGGATGACCTTGTCAGGAATCCCTATCCTGGCTAGAATCAGCTGTTCAACTTCCATGCCGTTAAACGTAGCCGCGGTAAGTTTTGATAGACGAACGGGCCCTGTTGCAGAAGATCCTCGCGAAGAGGTAGAGGCCACGGATCTTCGAGCAGCATCTCAAGATGATCCGCATACCAGTCAATGAGAATTGCTTGAACCTTTTCCCTTATTATCCTTTTTAGAATTCTTGGGATCAGCGGAAGTGGAGGAAAAACATACACCAGCTGGTAGACCCAGAGAGTTGTCAGAGCATCTACCGCCACTGCTTGTGGGTCCGTCGACCTGGAACAATACCGCTTGAGCTTCTTGTTGAGTAGAGAGGCCATCATGTCGATTTGTGGATATCCCCACCGACGTGTCAACCACTGGAACACCTCCGGGTGAAGGCCCCACTTCCACGGGTACAGGTCGTGTCTGCTGAGGAAGTCTGCTTCCCAGTTGTCTACTCCCGGGAAGAAGATGGAGAAGTCTTGACACCTCTAACATTGCGGCTCTGCTTTTCGTTCCGCCGGTTTACGTACGTCACTGCCGTCACATTGTCCGATTGGACCTGAATGGCCTGACTCTGAAAAGAGATGAGGCCTGCAGAAGGGCGTTGTATATAGCATGGAGTTCCAGGATGTTTATCGGAAGGACGACTTCCTGACCAGACCATCTTCCCTGAAACTGCACCCCAACCTCTGAGGCTTGCGTCTGTGGTTAGCAGTATCCAATTCTGAATCCTGGACCTCCGACCCTCGACTAGGTGAGAAGTCTGTAGCCACAAGAGGGAGATCATGGCTTTTGGCAACAGATGGATCCTCTGGTGCATGTGAAGATGTGATTCAGACCATTTGTCCAACAGATCCAGCTGGAAGGGTCTCGCATGAAAGCTTCCGTACCGAATTGCCTCGTAAGAGGCCACCATTTTCCCCAGAAGGCGAATGCACAGATGCACCGGGATCCGGGTTGGCTTCAGGACAGCCCGAACCATCGACTGGATTACCATTGCCTTTTCCAAGGAAAGGAACACTTTCTGAGACTGTGTACAGTACCATTCCCAGGAAAGGAAGCCTCTATGTTGGTTCTAGGAGAGATTTTGGTAGGTTCAGAATCCACCTGTGATCCAGGAGTAGTCTGGTTGAGAGGCCAATGCTGTCCAACAACCGCTCCCTGGACGGTGCCTTCATCAGAAGATCGTCCAGGTACGGAATTATATTCACTCCTTGTTTGCGGAGTAGAAACATCATCTCTGCCATAACTTTGGTGAACACCCTCGGTGCCGTGGAGAGACCAAAAGGCAGGGCCTGGAACTGGTAGTGACAGTCCTGCAGTGCAAACCGTAGATAAGCCTGATGAGGTGGCCAGATCGGAATGTGAAGGTACGCATCCTTGATATCCAGAGACACTAACAATTCTTCCTCCTCCAGACCAGAGATCACTGCTCTCAGAGACTCCATCTTGAATTTGAACACTCGTAAGTACGGGTTCAACGACTTGAGGTTCAGATTCGGTCTTACTGAACCGTCCGGTTTCGGTACTACAAACAAGCTGGAATTGTAACCCTTGTTTTGCAGATGAGGTGGAACTGGAACAATGACCTGAGTCTGTACCAGTTTTTGAATGGCGTCCTGTAAACTTATACTTGCTTCTGTGAAACTGGTAAGCCTGATTTGAAGAATCTGTGAGGTAGGAGCTCCTGGAACTCCAGTCTGTAGCCCTGGGAAATAAGATCTATGACCCAAGGATCCTGGTACGAACTTGTCCAGATGTGACTGAAGAATTTTAGCCGGGCTCCCACCTGCCAGTCTTCCAGGCATCGCGGTCCACAGTTATGCTGAAGGCTTTGAGGAAGCAGAGCTTGAACCCTGTTCCTGTGAAACGGCAGTTGCAGGTCTGCGTGGTTTACCACTAGCGCCTCTGATGGCTGTAGAAGAACCTCTGGGTTTGCCCCTAAACTTGGCAGTCTAAAAGGACTGTAAATTCGGACCTTAGTAGGCCTTCCTAGCTGGGGGAGCTGCAGAAGGAAGGTATGTGGACTTACCCACAGTAGCTTTGGAGATCCATTTGTCTAGTTCATCTCCAAAGAAGGACGCGCCTGTGAAAAGTAAGCCTTTCATGCCTTTCCTGGAGCCTGCATCTGCCATCCACTGGCGTAGCCATAGACCCCGGCATGCAGACACTGCCATATGCGTAGAGCGTGCATTAAGCAAGCCTATTTCTTTTATGGCTTCCACCATAAAATTCGCAGAGTCCTGTATATGCTGTAGGAACAAGATTAACCCTTCAATCAGGTTACCCGACCATTTGGCAATAGCTCTAGTAATCCACCCACATGCTATAGTGGGTCTCTGGGCCAGCCCAGCAGCTGTATACAAGGATTTGAGCGTAGTCTCAATTTTACGATCAGCCGCGTCTTTTAGGGAGGCTGCCCCTGGGAAAGGCAATACAATTTTTCTTGAAAGTCTTGACACTGATGTATCCACTATCGGTGGATTTTCCATTTTTTCCTATCCTCGTGAGGAAAAGGAAAGGATGATAACAACCGTTTAGGGATTTGAAATCAGGACTAACCCACGGTTCTTCAAACTGGGTATTTAGTTCCGTTGACACAGGAAAAGTGGCTGAGGATTTAATTTTTATATTAAAATAAGAATTTACTTACCGATAATTCTATTTCTCATAGTCCGTAGTGGATGCTGGGGACTCCGTCAGGACCATGGGGAATAGCGGCTCCGCAGGAGACAGGGCACATCTAAAGAAAGCTTTTAGGATCACATGGTGTGTACTGGCTCCTCCCCCTATGACCCTCCTCCAAGCCTCAGTTAGGTACTGTGCCCGGACGAGCGTACACAATAAGGAAGGATCTTGAATCCCGGGTAAGACTCATACCAGCCACACCAATCACACTGTACAACTTGTGATCTGAACCCAGTTAACAGTATGATAACAAACGAAGTAGCCTCTGAAAAGATGGCTCACAACAATAATAATAACCCGATTTTTGTAACAATAACTATGTACAAGTATTGCAGACAATCCGCACTTGGGATGGGGGCCCAGCATCCACTACGGACTATGAGAAATAGAATTATCGGTAAGTAAATTCTTATTTTCTCTAACGTCCTAGTGGATGCTGGGGACTCCGTAAGGACCATGGGGATTATACCAAAGCTCCCAAACGGGCGGGAGAGTGCGGATGACTCTGCAGCACCGAATGAGAGAACTCCAGGTCCTCCTTAGCCAGAGTATCAAATTTGTAAAATTTTACAAACGTGTTCTCCCCTGACCACGTAGCTGCTCGGCAAAGTTGTAATGCCGAGACCCCTCGGGCAGCCGCCCAAGATGAGCCCACCTTCCTTGTGGAGTGGGCCTTTACAGATTTAGGCTGTGGCAGGCCTGCCACAGAATGTGCAAGTTGGATTGTGCTACAGATCCAACGCGCAATCGTCTGCTTAGACGCAGGAGCACCCATCTTGTTGGGTGCATACAATATAAACAACGAGTCAGATTTTCTGACTCCAGCTGTCCTTGAAATATATATTTTTAATGCTCTGACAACGTCCAGTAACTTGGAGTCCTCCAAGTCGCTAGTAGCCGCAGGCACCACAATAGGCTGGTTCAAGTGAAAAGCCGAAACCACCTTAGGGAGAAAATGAGGACGTGTCCGCAGTTCTGCCCTGTCCGAATGGAAAATCAGATATGGGCTTTTGTACGATAAAGCCGCCAACTCTGAAACTCTCCTGGCTGAAGCCAGGGCCAGTAGCATGGTTACTTTCCATGTAAGATACTTCAAATCTACAGATTTGAGAGGCTCAAACCAATGAGATTTGAGAAAATCCAAAACTACGTTTAGATCCCACGGTGCCACTGGGGGCACAATCGGGGGCTGTATATGTAGTACACCCTTGACAAAAGTTTGTACTTCAGGCACTGAAGCCAATTCCTTCTGGAAGAAGATTGATAAGGCCGAAATTTGAACTTTAATAGACCCCAATTTGAGGCCCATAGACAATCCTGCCTGCAGGAAATGTAAGAATCGACCCAATTGAAATTCTTCCGTTGGGGCCTTCTTGGCTTCACACCACGCAACATATTTTCTCCAAATGCGGTGATAATGTTGTGCGGTCACTTCCTTCCTAGCCTTAATCAAGGTAGGAATAACTTCCTCTGGAATGCCCTTTTCTTTTAGAATCCGGCGTTCAACCGCCATGCCGTCAAACGCAGTCGCGGTAAGTCTTGGAACATACAAGGTCCCTGCTGAAGCAGATCCCTTCTTAGAGGTAGAGGCCACGGATCCTCCGTGAGCATCTCTTGAAGTTCCGGATACCAAGTTCTTCTTGGCCAATCCGGAGCCACTAGTATTGTTCTTACTCCCCTTTTCCGAATAATTCTCAGTACCTTTGGTATGAGAGGCAGAGGAGGAAACACATACACTGACTGGTACACCCATGGTGTTACCAGAGCGTCCACAGCTATTGCCTGAGGGTCTCTTGACCTGGCGCAATATCTGTCCAGTTTTTTGTTGAGGCGAGACGCCATCATATCCACCTTTGGTTTTTCCCAACGGTTCACAATCATGTGGAAAACTTCCGGATGAAGTCCCCACTCTCCCGGGTGAAGGTCGTGTCTGCTGAGGAAGTCTGCTTCCCAGTTGTCCACTCCCGGGATGAACACTGCTGACAGTGCTATGACATGATTTTCCGCCCAGCGAAGAATCCTTGCAGCTTCTGTCATTGCTCTTCTGCTTCTCGTGCCGCCTTGTCTGTTTACGTGGGCGACTGCCGTGATGTTGTCCGACTGGATCAACACCGGCTGACCCTGAAGCAGCGGTTTTGCCAAGCTTAGAGCATTGTATATCGCTCTTAGCTCCAGTATATTTATGTGAAGAGACGTCTCCAGGTCTGACCATACACCCTGGAAGTTTCTTCCCTGTGTGACTGCTCCCCAGCCCCGTAGGCTGGCATCCGTAGTCACCAGGACCCAGTCCTGTATGCCGAACCTGCGGCCCTCTAAGAGATGGGCACTCTGCAACCACCACAGGAGAGACAACCTTGTTCTTGGTGACAGTGTTATCCGCTGATGCATGTGCAGATGCGATCCGGACCATTCGTCCAGCAGATCCCACTGAAATGTTCGTGCATGGAATCTGCCGAATGGAATTGCTTCGTAAGAAGCCACCATCTTTCCCAGGACTCTTGTGCATTGATGTACTGACACAGTTCCTGGTTTTAGGAGGTTCCTGACCAGTTCGGATAACTCCCTTGCTTTCTCCTCCGGGAGAAACACCTTTTTCTGAACCGTGTCCAGAATCATTCCCAGGAACAGCAGACGTGTTGTCGGGGTCAATTGAGATTTTGGAAGATTCAGAATCCACCCGTGTTGCTGAAGCACTACTTGGGTTAGTGCTACACCGACTTCCAGCTGTTCTCTGGACTTTGCCCTTATCAGGAGATCGTCCAAGTAAGGGATAATTAATACACCTTTTCTTCGTAGAAGAACCATCATTTCGGTCATTACCTTGGTAAAGACCCGAGGGGCCGTGGACAAACCAAACGGCAGCGTTTGAAACTGATAATGACAGTCTTGTATCACGAACCTGAGATACCCTTGGTGTGAGGGGTAAATTGGGACATGCAGATAAGCATCTTTTATGTCCAGGGACACCATGAAGTCCCCTTCTTCCAGATTCGCTATCACTGCTCTGAGTGACTCCATCTTGAACTTGAATTTCTGTATGTACAGGTTCAAGGATTTCAGATTTAGAATAGGTCTTACCGAACCGTCCGGCTTCGGTACCACAAATAGTGTGGAATAATACCCCTTTCCCTGTTGTAGGAGGGGTACCTTGACTATCACCTGCTGAGAATACAGCTTGTGAATGGCTTCCAATACCATCGTCCTTTCTGAGGGAGACGTTGGTAAAGCAGACTTTAGGAACCGGCGAGGGGGAGACCTTTCGAACTCCAACATGTAACCCTGAGATACTATCTGCAGGATCCACGGGTCCACCTGTGAGCGAGCCCACTGATTGCTGAAAATCTTTAGTCGACCCCCCACCGCTCCTGAGTCCGCTTGTAAAGCCCCAGCGTCATGCTGATGGCTTTGTAGAACCCGGGGCGGGCTTCTGGTCCTGGGCAGGGGCTGCTTGCTGCCCTCTCTTACCCTTTCCTCTGCCTCGCGGCAGATAAGACTGTCCTTTTGCTCGCTTGTTTTTATAGGAGCGAAAGGACTGCGGCTGAAAAGACGGTGTCTTTTTCTGTTGGGAGGGGGTCTGAGGTAAAAAAGTGGATTTGCCGGCAGTTGCCGTGGCCACCAGATCCGATAGACCGACCCCAAATAATTCCTCTCCTTTATATGGCAATACTTCCATATGCCTTTTGGAATCCGCATCACCTGACCACTGTCGCGTCCATAAACTTCTTCTGGCAGATATGGACATCGCACTTACTCTTGATGCTAGAGTACAAATATCCCTCTGAGCATCTCGCATATAAAGAAACGCATCCTTTAATTGCTCTAGAGTCAATAAAATACTGTCCCTATCCAGGGTATCAATATTTTCAGTCAGGGAATCCAACCACACTACTGCACATCCAGGCTGAGGCTATTGCCGGTCGCAGTATAACACCAGTATGAGTGTATATACTTTTCAGGGTAGTTTCCAGCCTCCTATCCGCTGGATCCTTGAGGGCGGCCGTATCAGGAGACGGCAACGCCACTTGCTTTGATAAACGTGTGAGCGCCTTATCCACCCTAGGGGGTGTTTCCCAGCGCGTCCTAACCTCTGGTGGGAAAGGGTATAATGCCAATAACTTCTTAGAAATTAGCAGTTTTCTATCTGGGTTAACCCACGCTTCATCACACACGTCATTCAATTCCTCTGATTCTGGAAAAGCTACAGGTAGTTTTTTCACCCCCCACATAATACCCCTTTTTGAGGTACCAGCAGTATCAGAGATCTGCAAAGCCTCCTTCATTGCCGTGATCATATAACGTGTGGCCCTGTTGGAAAATACGTTTGTTTCTTAACCGTCGACACTAGATTCATCTGTGTCGGTACCCGTGTCGACTGACTGAGGTAAGGGACGTTTTACAGCCCCTGACGGTGTCTGAGACGCCTGAGCCGGTACTGACTGGTTTTCCGGCCGTCTCATTTCGTCTACTGACTTTTGTAATGTACTAACATTATCACGTAATTCCATAACTAAAGCCATCCATTCCGGTGTCGACTCCCTAGGGGGTGACATCACCATTACCGGCAATTGCTCTGCCTCCACACCAACATCGTCCTCATACATGTCGACACACACGTACCGACACAGCAGCCACACAGGGAATGCTCTAATCGAAGACAGGACCCCCTTAGCCCTTTGGGGAGACAGAGGGAGAGTTTGCCAGCACACACCAAAAGCGCTATAAATGTATATAAACAACCCTAAAAGGTGTTGTTTTTGTTATAAGCGCTTTTAATATATAAATATCGCCAATTTATGCCCCCCTTCTCTTTGTTACCCTGTTTCTGTAGTGCAGTCCTGGGAGCCTTCCTCACAGCGGAGCTGAGCAGGAAAATGGCGCTGAGTGCTGAGGAGAATAAGCTCCGCCCCCTTTTCGGCTGGCTTTTCTCCCGGGTTTTGAGAAATCTGGCCTGGGTTAAATACATACATATAGCCTTAATGGCTATATGTGATGTATTCTTTGCCACTAAAGGTATTTAATATTGCTGCCCAGGGCGCCCCCAGCAGCGCCCTGCACCCTCCGTGACTGGTCAGTGAGAAGTGTGTAGCAACAATGGCGCACAGCTGCCGTGCTGTGCGCTACCTTCATGAAGACTGAAGAGTCTTCTGCCGCCTGTTTCCGGACCTCCGATCTTCAGCATCTGTAAGGGGGGTCGGCGGCGCGGCTCCGGGACGAACCCCAGGATGACCTGTGTTCCGACTCCCTCTGAAGCTATGTCCAGTAGCCTAAGACTCCAATCCATCCTGCACGCAGGTGAGTTGAAAATCTCTCCCCTAAGTCCCTCGATGCAGTGAGCCTGTTGCCAGCAGGACTCACTGAGATTTAAAACCTAAAAAAACTTTTTCTAAGCAGCTCTTTAGGAGAGCCACCTAGATTGCACCCTGCTCGGACGGGCACAAAAACCTAACTGAGGCTTGGAGGAGGGTCATAGGGGGAGGAGCCAGTACACACCATGTGATCCTAAAAGCTTTCTTTAGATGTGCCCTGTCTCCTGCGGAGCCGCTATTCCCCATGGTCCTGACGGAGTCCCCAGCATCCACTAGGACGTTAGAGAAAATAAGATTCCTCACTCTCCTCTGTCACCTTATCAGGGATATTTAGAACTTATCTGATAGCTTCACCGAGAGCCTCTATTCCCTGCGACAGAGTACCCTCCCCCACCTCTGAGTCCACCTCACCCTCCTCCAATTCTGACCCCTCATCATCAGAGTCAGACTGCAGGATATGGGCCAAAGTGTGTTTTTGCAGACAAATGTCAGGGGACTGAGAAGCTGGTTTGGGGACTGAGTCTCTTTTCATAAACTCAGTCATAGATTGTCTTAAGTATTGCATCTCTTTCTCATTCCGAGATAACTTAGCAGAGATTGTGGAAATCATTCCCCTAATGGAGTCCAGCCATGCTGGTTCTGTCCCACTAACCTGGGAAGGGACACTGTATTGAGTACACACTAGTGAACCCCCTGGCGAAGAGGAACACTGTGCCTTACATGAAACACACTCTTTGCCTGACATACTGTATAGTGACAGCACACACACACACACACACAGGAAAAGGTTAAATGCACAATTAAGCCAAAAAGAGCCCTTCCACAGAGACACAGAGGGAGTATGGAACCAGCACACGGCGCCCTTAACGCTACTGCCAAGTTTAGCCAGGTCGCAGACTAAGTACCTAGAGTAAGGACTTAGTACACTAATAAGCGGTACCCCCTGGTACCGCTGAGGTAATCTGGAGTCTCTCCGGAAGAGCTGCGCGTCCCTGTCAGTCAGCGCCTGTGTCAGCGGCAGAGAGAAAATGGCGCTTGTGAGCTGCTGGGTCCGCTTATAGTGAAGCCCCGCCCCTTCAATGGCATGCGGTCTCCCCGCTCTTTTTTAAACTGCTGTGTGTCTAAGTGCAGAAAATGAAGACAGACTCCTTTTATGGTTTTGTTGCTAGTCTGGGTACCCGCTGTTCAGAGTCTGTGTCCTTACACAGCGGGAGACGCAGTACGCCCCGTTTAGAAGCCGTGTGTCTCCGTACCCTCATGCCGCCACCACCATAATGGCCGGCGACACGCTAACCGAGTAGCCGGCTTAGTACTCACCAATCTTCTTTCTTCTGGCTCTGTTAGGGGTGGCAGCGTGCTGCGGGAATGTATGCTCGCCGAGGTGGGGCTTGCGAATAGTTCCCTCTTGAGCTAGTGTCCTGTCAGTGGGGAACGGGACCATTAACCCTGATAGAGGTTGGGCTGTTTCCCCCCTCCCCAAGTCCCATGAAGCAGGCAGTCTGGTGCCATACAGTCCTGCCTGGAAATATAAACACAATAAATAAATGCAGAAAACTCTTCAGGAGCTTCCAGAGACGTGACCGGCTCCTCCGGGAACATTTTCTAAACTGAGTCTGGTAAGAGGGGCATAGAGGGAGGAGCCAGCCCACACTGTCAAATTCTTAAAGTGCCCATGGCTCCTAGTGGACCCGTCAATACCCCATGGTACTAAATGGATTCCCAGTATCCCCTAGGATGTAATAGAAATAAATAAAAACGACCACATTTGTTGCCAACATACATTTGACCTACAGTAGGTCAGGGGAAAACAATTGGGATCCGGTCTGAAGATCGGCAGTGTCTAGGTCGACAATGTTTAGGTCGACCACTATAGGTCGACAGTCACTAGGTCGACATGGATGGAAGGTCGACAGGGTTTCTAGGTCAACATGTGCTAGGTCGACAGGTCTAAAGGTTGACATGAGTTTTTCACATTTTTTTTCTTTTTTTGAATTTTTTCATACTTAACGATCCACGTGGACTACGATTGGAACGGTAAAGTGTGCCGAGCGAAGCGGTAGCGGAGCGAAGGCACCATGCCCGAAGCATGGCGAGCGAAGCGAGCCATGCGAGGGGACGTGGTGCACTAATTTGGGATCCCGGTCACTCTACGAAGAAAACGACACCAAAAAAAAAAAAAAAATCCTCATGTCGACCTTTAGACCTGTCGACCTAGCACGTCGACCTAGAAACCCTGTCGACCTTCCATCCATGTCGACCTAGTGACTGTCGACCTATAGTGGTCGACCTACACATTGTCGACCTAGACACTGTCGATTTGATGAACCACGCCCAAAACAACTATGCACTGACAGTAATCATGTCAGCCTTTCTGAGTAAAAAAGCTTCCAGTGCAATGTGTAACTACTTCTCGTAGACATTACGTATTCCCCTATTAGGGAAGTAACTTCATGGAAAGACTGTAAAGCTCAACATTTGTAATTGTTAAACACTATTTCTCTTTGTCATTTTTGTAAAAGTCGTGTAAAAACAAGTTTATTAGAAAACAGACAAAACCCCACCGTTTGCTGTGCTCTACAGAGGGCTGTGTACTTAATTTGGCGTGTAATTATGAAGAAAATAAAGTGAGGAGCCTTCTAATCTCCACCTCCTAGATTAGCCGGTGCATGGGATCCAGTCTCTGCCTCCGGCTAAATACTATATCAAGGTGTCGGCCAGTGATATCTATCGATTCCTCTGCTACAAAGTGACTGTATGTAGCTGCAGGGGTCAGCGTAATAAGGAGATAGCACTACAGCATCTGCATGTGTAATGAGAACAGCGGACACACAAGTTAGAGTCGCTCCACCGCAACATTTCCAGAGATTTATTCTCTTCATACGGAAAGAGGAATTATGCTCTAATCCAAACATTGCAAATCGAACGCTTTATGGAATGCTTAACTTTTTCTGTGACCGTTCTATGAAAACCGGCTGACATCTAATAAGTAACTGTGGCCTCCTGCTGCGCTGTAAAGCAGAGGTGAACAGCCCGTGGGCTCTGCAGCTGCTGTGGCACTACAAATCCAAGCATCCAGTCCTCCTGACTAGAAGACAATGGGGGTCATTCCGACCCGTCCGCACGCAGCGGTTCTTCGCTGCGGTACAAACGGGTCTGGAATGGTCACCGGGCAACGGCGCTTACAGAGAAGAAAGCGGTCGCAGCGGCAACCGCAAAGAAGATGGACAGCAAGAGGGCGTTCCGGGGCGTCAACCTACCGTTTGGTGCCGTTTTCGGGGAGTGGTAAGCAAAACGCAGGCGTGTCCAGGAAAACGGAGGGCGGAGGAGTGACGTCAAAGCCGGATCCATCATCGCTGGATCCGTCGCACAGGGTGTGTCCAGGACTGGTCTTGTTTTGCAGGAAACTATTTTAGCATAGCAGGGCTGCACAAGCGATCGCACCCCTGCTATGCTAAATTACACTTCCCCCATAGGCGGAGATTAGCTGATCGCACCAGCAGCAAAAAGTTGCTTGGTGCGATCAACTCGGAATGAGGGCCAATGTGCACAAATTAACCAAATAGGTTCCGTATAACCTGGGACCCTCCTATTGAATATTGACACCACGGCCCCAGCATGTTCTTAAATCCCACCCCTCCACCCTCAACCAGTACCACCCACCAGCTTACAATGAAAAACATTTGATGCTATTTTTATTTTTTGAGTAACAAAAAACAAAACAAAAATCACGGTATGACGGGGGGGGGATGTTGATCGTCAAATGTCATAACAAAATAAAATAAAATAATCAGCCTAAAACTAAAACCTGAGAAACGCCGCAGAGATAGACGGAAAACAAAGGATGCATGCACAAGTAAATTGAAAAGTCTTACATAGTTCAAGAAACCTTGGCACTGGACGGATTTATCAAGCTTTTCCTGGCAATCCTGGAGTGACGTCACGCAGGATCCTGTAAGAAATAAGTGGAAGGTACATCAAAATAAAATAACTGAAGACTGCACTAAATAGAAGCCAGATTAAAGCAGGTACTTTCCTGTTCCGGCATTCTACCAATGCAAGACCCTCCCACCACGCCTAGTAGCGGAGAGAGCAAATAATCGCTCTGTAGGATTGTTAGCTGTCTCCAGCAGTGATAACGTTGCTTTCCTATATGTACACCGCTCACGGAGAGGAGACGCTGGTGTTCCAATGTACGAGTATCTGAAACAAGATGTGTAGGGGTGAAACGGATGTGCAGGGGTGAAACGGTCTTTATGGTGGGTTACTAAGGAGACACTCTTACACAATACCCACAACGTTCCCCTGTGGTGGGAAGAAATCGGACAGGAAAGCAGCTGAATTGCTGCCCCTCATGTTCCAGACCTGCACTAAAATAATGTATCATCTTTATAGGATCCTAGCTCTAGGGAAAGTGACTACTGTAACACATCCATCACTAGGTTTTCATGGTCCTCCTAGCAGATGGTATGGATAGGCATGCAGATGAGTTATCACAGCATTTCCCAACCCAAGTCTACAGGGCACACTAACAGTACAGGTTTTCGTGAATTCCATGCTTGAGCACAAATGGCTAAATCAAACTAACTGAAGTACAAATGAGGTCACCTGTGTTCAAGTATGGCTAACCTTAACGCCTAGACTGTTAGTGTGCCTTGAGGATTGCTGTTGGGAAACCCCTTAGTTAGCCATTCAGATAATTAGCACAGCCAGAAGCTTGGTAGCCACATACTGGAAATGCCCAATCAGCGCGTCTCTACAGCGGAGCCTCAGCAGTTTGGAACTTGGTAGAATGGCGCGGTGGGATAAAATAATCAGCCTCTCTCTAACAGATCTCAGAACGTCAATGTGGTGCCTATGGGCTCTTTTTAATAGATCTCCCTCCCAGGGCAGCTCACCCCAAGGACTGTCAGACCCCCTGGGCTAATGCTATATACTGGTACTACTACTCTCTGCCGTGTCTAGATCTAATCTCTCTATAGGACAATGGTGGTCATTCCGAGTTGATCGCTAGCTGCTTTCATTCGCTCAGCAGCGATGAGGCAAAAAAAGGCACTTCTGCGTATGCGGCGCAATGCACACGCGAAGTAATATTACAACGAACGATGTAGTTTCAAACAAGGTCTAGCGATGCTTTTCAGTCGCACTGGTGGCCGCAGAGTGATTGACGGGAAGAGGGCGTTCTCAGGGAATGTTTAGAAAAAAACGCAGGCGTGGCTGGGCGGGTTTGTGACATCAAAACAGGAACTGAACAGTCTGAAGTCATCGCAAGCGCTGAGTAGGTATTGAGCTACTCTAAAACTGCACAAAAAAATTATGATGCAGCTCTGCGATCCTTTCGTTCGCACTTCTGCTAAGCTAAAATACACTCCCAGTGGGCGGCGGCATAGCGTTTGCGTGGCTGCTAAAAACTGCTAGCGAGCGAACAACTCGGAATGACCACCAACATGTTACTGGTTCTATCTTTCACCCCCCACACACACCCACCCACTGTTCTTCCACCCATTTATCCCCACACCATGATCTTATATGCATCCTCGATATGACACTACCAATTCCTTTCTGATGGTTTGAGGGATAACATCAATATCGGGCTTTATTAATCATTTTTCATGGACTGCACAACACAGATGTATGCCTGTGTGATCATTGATATGTAAGTATTGTGTGATTTCCATCCTCTTTGTTTTTCTTACCCTTCCTAGAAAAAGTTTTGGAAAATGAAAGTTCAAAAACAGACTTGTTTCACACGTGAATGCCCAGTGCTCATGAGACTACGCCGATATTCCGGTTTCGATGGCAGCTCTGTATTACGGCTAGGCCTGGGGACATTAGTAACATGAATATTTCAGGTATGCACTAATCTAGTATGTAATGCGCACAGTAGTAAGCCTTTTCTACAAAAACCCCAGCCCACGTAAGGGTGTGACCAGAAGTTTTCCTGTTTACATACTCATATTTCAATGGTGTCTAGGGAACAAACTTTTTTTAATAAGTGTACTTAGAAATAAGTACATTTCCAAACGTTTCCGCAAAAGTCCAATCCACCAGACCTAGGTAATGGCTCACCATGTGTCTGGGTAGAATAAATTGTGAAGAATACTATAGATAAAACTCAAAAGAGAGTGCACCGACCCATATCCACATAAACCTTACGTAGTATGCTTCCCCATAGGGTGAATTATTAAAGAAAAGCCGTTTCTCTATGAGAACATGGCTTCTCTCTATTTACCAAAGGCTACCACCGTGCCACCACTTGTGGCAGCAGCCGCTAGCAAAACCTACCACCAACAAACTATGGGAGAGTCTGCTTTACAATGATCGCAGCAGAATATGTACTGCCATGATCCTCATTTTCACAAATGCTCCTCTCAGGATGAACATAAACACAAAGAACGAGAAAAAATAATAATGATTTCATTGAACAGAAATTTTTTCATTTATGAATTCTAATTTAATTTATTTTTTTAAAACGTATTTATTTTCGACCAAGTGGCTTCCAGTTCCACTGTGAAGACATAAACCGGCAGGCCGTGTCACACACAACCAGATCAGTGTTCATTTTGTAGAAGAACATTTTGACTAAAAGTAACTATCGACACTTTGTTTCAAGACTAAAATCAGACTAAAATGAAAACAGAGACCCACTGACTAAAACAAAGAAAATCCTTCTCATTAAGATCTTTCTATTAAACACTGGAAGTCGAGTTTTACATTTTTAAAGAACAATTATGTGTTTTATGTGCAGTTAAAAAATATGCTGTTATGGAAATATGTGGTGTGATTTCGTCCAATGGCATTTATGTTCAGACATTTCTTAGATGTACTGTAGTAAGCCTAGTGTTCACTCTAGGCTGTTTTAGCAGGACGCCGCGCCCTGCCCGTTTTTTAACAGGCAAAACCCGCCCTGCCCCTTTTGCGGCGCCCTGCTAGAACAGCCGCCCGCTCCCTACCCTCCCGGCGTGTATAGATGCCGTGCGCATGCGCGCGGCATCCATTCACGCATTGGGAGAGGGCTGGGGGAAGCCCAGCACCGACGGAGGTGCTGGGCACGCCCCCAACAGTGACGTCGCCGGCCACAGACACTCTCTATAGTAGCGTCTGTGGGCCGCACCGCCCCCTAAAATGACGGAGGCGTGGCCACGCCCCCTAATTTGCGTGGCCGCGCCCCCATTTCGGACGCGCGCACGGCGCACACATGTGCCCCCGGAGTCCGGCGCCCTGCCCCTTTTCACTCCTAGAGTGAACACTAAAGCCAACGCTATTCGTTGCATTGCATTTTCACAATCCACATGATTTGAGACTGTGTCCAACTAAGGGGCCAAGACTGAGGGCAGAAATGGGAGTGTAGTCGCAGGAATGTTTTTATATTTCCAACAACCAACCCTTGTTTTTCTCCGCCAATGGCGCCATCATAGGTGCATGCCAAGTTAAGGATGGGCGGTGGGGTTAAGCAGTGCCTTAGAAGGCGGTGTAAGCTTCATATCGGGTGCATTAGGAAGTTCGGTAAGCTTCGTACGAGCAAAACATTTTTGTTTTATTGCTGCATTCGTGCCATTACACAAGACACTGCAAAAACTCTAATCCATGCTCTCATTATCTCCCGCATTGACTATTGCAAAAGTCTCTTTACTCTTCTTCCCAAACATAGGCTCTCACCACTACAATCCATTCTGAATGCAGCTGTGAGACTAATCTTCCTCGCTAGACGTTCATCGTGTGCAGATCCGCTCTGTCAGTCCCTCCATTGGTTACCTGTATTCTACCGTATTCAATATAAAATACTTATACTGACATACAAGACTAATACAGGAAAAAGGGGGGGCTGGCTGCACACCCTATTACTAAAGATATTAGGAGGTGCTATCATGTTGAGGCTTCTAATACTATGTTGGAGGAAGTGAAAAGCTGATGCACACTACTAGCACCAAGAACACTGATAGTATAAATAATTTAAATAAACACTCACAATTTACATGGAGTTTAAGTGAAGTTCTTAGCACACATTTGCGCAAATATGTGGGCCCATGTACGGCGAACAGGTGACGTCATCACATGGGTCAGTAACATCTGTAATACAATATATCAGCAGACAGCAGAACTCCAGAAGGCCTGGACCAATTTACACCTAACTTGGTAAACATATGAATTATAATCTGGGAACAAACACTGTGGGGGGTGACACACCCCTAGGGTTGAGGCAGCAGCACAGAGTATTTCAGCAGACAGCACAACTCTGGAATGCCAGGAGCAATTTACACCAAACTTGGTACACATATCATACTCTCCAACATTTTACACATAAAAATCGGTACAAATTAGGAAAGGGGCGTGGAAACAGGGGTAAAGGAGGCGTGGTCACACCCCTTTTCCTATAGTTTCAATGAAAGTTTGGAGAGACAAAAATCGGTACAGACCATAAAAAAAAAGGTCCTGTACCTGCCAAAAAGGTGCAGCTGGAGGGTATGAACATATGACTTACAGTCTGGGAACAAACACGCATCAGGACATGCATGATATGTCAGTGACGACAGGGCTACATGCGATAGTGGCAGTGACTTGATGTGAGGAGGGGAATGGAGGCAGCAGGAAGCCACAGGCTGAGAGTTGTATAGTGGGAGGAGCAGGGTCCCCAGCAGCACAGAGTATATCAGGAGATGAGTGATGTGTCAGTGAGGACAGGGCTGCATGTGACAGGGGCAGTGACATGATGTGAGGAGGGGAATGGAGGCAGCAGGAAGCCACAGACTGAGAGTTATATAGTGGGAGGAGCAGGGTCCCCAGCAGCACAGAGTATATCAGGAGATGAGGGATGTGACAGTGAGGACAGGGCTGCATGTGATAGGGGCAGGGACATGATGTGAGGAGGGGAATGGAGGCAGCAGGAAGCCACAGACAGAGTTATATAGTGGGAGGAGCAGGGTCCCCAGCAGCACAGAGTATATCAGGAGATGAGTGATGTGTCAGTGAGGACAGGGCTGCATGTGACAGGGGCAGTGACATGATGTGAGGAGGGGAATGGAGGCAGCAGGAAGCCACAGGCTGAGAGTTATATAGTGGGAGGAGCAGGGTCCCCAGCAGCACAGAGTATATCAGGAGATGAGTGATGTGTCAGTGAGGACAGGACTGCATGTGACAGAGGCAGGGACATGATGTGAGGAGGGGAATGGAGGCAGCAGGAAGCCACAGACAGAGTTATATAGTGGGAGGAGCAGGGTCCCCAGCAGCACAGAGTATATCAGGAGATGAGGGATGTGACAGTGAGGACAGGGCTGCATGTGATAGGGGCAGGGACATGATGTGAGGAGGGGAATGGAGGCAGCAGGAAGCCACAGAGTTATATAGTGGGAGGAGCAAGGTCCCCAGCAGCACAGAGTATATCAGGAGATGAGTGATGTGTCAGTGAGGATAGGGCTGCATGTGACAAGGGCAGTGACATGATGTGAGGAGGGGAATGGAGCAGGCAGGAAGCCACAGACAGAGTTATATAGTGGGAAGACCTTGGTCCCTTGGGGGACCAAAAAGGGGTCCGGACACTACACAATGCGAGTCAGGGAAGCAAGATAGTCCTATATTCTAGATCTCCAACCAACGTAAATTAATGAACTATAATTCTAATTTACCATACTCATCCCGTAGCAAAACACGGGTATTCAGCTGGTATTACATACATTTATCAAAGTCTCACCTTCAAATACAGCTCTTTAAATGTATTTAAATTATTTATGCTATCAGTGTTCTGAGTGCTAGTATTGTGCATTAGCTTTCTCTTCCTCCCTACAAGACTACAACGTACATCTCTTCGCTTATCTCAACATATACCCAAGCCGACCTCTTCATAAGACTTACGTCTCTCATCCACACTCATTACTCGCTCCCACTCAAAATTACAGGACTTTCTTCAGTTGCTTCAGCATTCAGTCTCACCTCCCCATTTCTTCTGCACAGTCACCCCATTACATCAGCACCATCACCATAGCATCCTATCACCAGAACTCCCGTGCACCATCACTTCAGCACCCCATCACCACAGTACCCCTTTACTAGAAACCTCTCACCCAATCACTTCAGCACCCTGACACTCATTACTAGAACCCCATCACTACATAACTTCAGCACCCCACCAAAGCACCCCATTGCTAGAACCCCAGTCACCAAAGCACCCCATTGCTAGAATCCCGTCATCAAAGCACCTCGTTACTAGAACCCCCGTCAACAAAGCACCCCGTTGCTATAACCCCCGTCACCAAAGCACCCCATTGCTAGAACCCCGCCACCCAAGCACCTCGTTGCTAGAACCCCGCCACCCAAGCACCTCGTTGCTAGAACCCGGTCACCAAAGCACCCCATTACTAGAACCCCGTCACCAAAGCACCCAGTTACTAGAACCCCCGTCAAAGCACCCCATTACTAGAACCCTGTCACCAAAGCACTCAGTTACTAGAACCCCCGTCACCAAAGCACCCAGTTACTAGAACCCCCGTCACCAAAGCACCCAGTTACTAGAACCCCGTCAAAGCACCCCATTGCTAGAACCCCGTCACCAAAGCACCCCATTGCTAGAACCCCCGTCACCAAAGCACCCCATTACTAGAACTGTCACCAAAGCACCCCATTGCTAGAACCCCCATCACCAAAGCACCCAGTTACTAGAACCCCGTCAAAGCACCCTATTGCTAGAACCCCGCCACCAAAGCACCCCATTACTAGACCACCACCACCAAAGCACCCCGTTACTAGAACCTCCGTCACCAAAGCACCCCATTACTAGAACTGTCACCAAACCACCACATTACTAGAACCCCCGTCACTAAAGCACCCAGTTACTAGAACCCCCGTCAACAAAGCACCCAGGTACTAGAACCCCCATCACCAAAAGCACCCCACTGCTAGAACCCCCGTCACCAAAGCACCCCATTACTAGAACCCCCGTCACCAAAGCACCCCATTGCTAGAACTGTCACCAAAGCACCCCATTACTAGAACCCCCGTCACCAAAGCACCCCGTTACTAGAACCCCCGTCACCAAAGCACCCCGTTACTAGAACCCCCGTCACCAAAGCACCCAGTTACTAGAACACCCATCAGCAAAGCACCCCATTGCTAGAACCCCCGTCACCAAAGCACCCCATTGCTAGAACTGTCACCAAAGCACCCCATTACTAGAACCCCCGTCAAAGCACCCCGTTACTAGAACCCTCGTCACCAAAGCACCCAGTTACTAGAACCCCCGTCACCAAAGCACCCCGTTACTAGAACCCCATCACCAAATCACCCAGTTACTAGAACTGTCACCAAAGCACCCCATTACTAGAACCCCCGTCACCAAAGCACCCAGTTACTAGAACCCCCGTCACCAAAGCACCCCATTGCTAGAACCCCCGTCACCAAAGCACCCCATTGCTAGAACCACCGTCACCAAAGCACCCAGTTACTAGAACCCCTGTCACCAAAGCACCTCATTACTAGAACTGTCACCAAAGCACCTCATTACTAGAACTGTCACAAAAGCACCCCATTGCTAGAACCCCACCACCAAAGCACCCCGTTACTAGAACCCCCGTCAAAGCACCCCATTGCTAGAACCCCCGTCACCAAAGCACCCAGTTACTAGAACTGTCACCAAAGCACCCCATTGCTAGAACACCGCCAAAGCACCCCATTACTAGACCCCCGTCACCAAAGCACCCAGTTACTAGAACTGTCACCAAAGCACCCCATTGCTAGAACCCCACCACCAAAGCACCCCATTACTAGAACCCCCGTCACCAAAGCACCCAGTTACTAGAACTGTCACCAAAGCACCCCATTGCTAGAACCCCACCACTAGACCCCGTCACCAAAGCACCCCATTACTAGAACCCCCGTCACCAAAGCACCCAGTTACTAGAACTGTCACCAAAGCACCAAATTGCTAGAACCCCACCACCAAAGCACCCCATTACTAGAACCCCCGTCACCAAAGCACCCAGTTACTAGAACTGTCACCAAAGCACCCCATTGCTAGAACCCCACCAAAGAACCCCACCACTAGACCCCGTCACCAAAGCACCCCATTACTAGAACCTCTGTCACCAAAGCACCCCATTACTAGACCCCGTCACCAAAGCACCCCATTACTAGAACCTCCGTCACCAAAGCACCCCATTACTAGAACCCTGTCACTAAAGCACCCCATTACTAGAACCCCCGTCACTAAAGCACCCAGTTACTAGAACCCCCATCACCAAAGCACCCAGGTACTAGAACCCCCATCACCAAAGCACCCCATTGCTAGAACCCCCGTCACCAAAGTACCCAGTTACTAGAACCCCCGTCACCAAAGCACCTCATTACTAGAACTGTCACCAAAGCACCCCATTGCTAGAACCCCACCACCAAAGCACCCCGTTACTAGAACCCGTCACCAAAGCACCCCATTACTAGTACCCCCGTCACCAAAGCACCCCATTACTAGACCCCCCATCACCAAAGCACCCCATTACTAGACCCCCTGTCACCAAAGCACCCCGTTACTAGACACCGTCACCAAAGCACCAAGGTACTAGAACCCCCATCACCAAAGCACCCCATTGCTAGAATCCCGTCACCAAAGTACCCCATTACTAGACCCCCGTCACCAAAGTACCCCATTACTAGACCCCCGTCACCAAAGTACCCAGTTACTAGAACCCGTCACCAAAGCACCCCATTGCTAGAACCCCCGTCACCAAAGTACCCAGTTACTAGACCCCCCTATCACCAAAGCACCCAGGTACTAGAACCCCCATCACCAAAGCACCCCATTGCTAGAACCCCCGTCACCAAAGTACCCAGTTACTAGAACCCCTGTCACCAAAGCACCTCATTACTAGAACTGTCACCAAAGCACCCCATTGCTAGAACCCCACCACCAAAGCACCCCGTTACTAGAACCCCCGTCACTAAAGCACCCAGTTACTAGAACCCCCATCACCAAAGCACCCAGGTACTAGAACCCCATCACCAAAGCACCCCATTGCTAGAACCCCCGTCACCAAAGTACCCAGTTACTAGAACCCCTGTCACCAAAGCACCTCATTACTAGGACTGTCACCAAAGCACCCCATTGCTAGAACCCCACCACCAAAGCACCCCATTACTAGAACCCCGTCACCAAAGCACCCCATTACTAGTACCCCCGTCACCAAAGCACCCCATTACTAGACCCCCGTCACCAAAGCACCCCATTGCTAGAATCCCGTCACCAAAGTACCCCATTACTAGACCCCCCCCGTCACCAAAGCACCCAGGTACTAGAACCCCCATCACCAAAGCACCCAGGTACTAGAACCCCCATCACCAAAGCACCCCATTGCTAGAACCCCGTCACCAAAGTACCCAGTTACTAGAACCCGTCACCAAAGCACCTCATTACTAGAACTGTCACCAAAGCACCTCATTACTAGAACTGTCACCAAAGCACCCCATTGCTAGAACTACACCACCAGAGCACCCCATTGCTAGAACCCCGTCACCAAAGTACCCAGTTACTAGAACCCGTCACCAAAGCACCTCATTACTAGAACTGTCACCAAAGCACCTCATTACTAGAACTGTCACCAAAGCACCCCATTGCTAGAACTACACCACCAAAGCACCCCGTTACTAGAACCCCCGTCACCAAAGCACCCCATTACTAGTACCCCCGTCACCAAAGCACCCCATTACTAGACCCCCGTCACCAAAGCACCCCATTGCTAGAATCCCGTCACCAAAGTACCCCATTACTAGACCCCCCCCCCCCGTCACCAAAGCACCCAGGTACTAGAACCCCCATCACCAAAGCACCCAGGTACTAGAACCCCCATCACCAAAGCACCCCATTGCTAGAACCCAGTCACCAAAGTACCCAGTTACTAGAACCCGTCACCAAAGCACCTCATTACTAGAACTGTCACCAAAGCACCTCATTACTAGAACTGTCACCAAAGCACCCCATTGCTAGAACTACACCACCAAAGCACCCCGTTACTAGAACCCCCGTCACCAAAGCACCCCATTACTAGTACCCCCGTCACCAAAGCACCCCGTTACTAGACCACCGTCACCAAAGCACCCCATTGCAAGAACCCCCGTTACCAAAGCACCCCATTACTAGACCCCCCCGTCACCAAAGCACCCCATTGCTAGAATCCCGTCACCAAAGCACCCCATTACTAGAACCCCGTCACCCGAGGACCTGCGCTAGCCTCAAGGGAATAAGGGTATGGAGGGCAGGGATGCCTATATTGCCCCCCCCCCCCCGCGGCCAGAGCCGGCCGCTGCCGGTGATGTACCGTACCCAGGTCCCGGCTGACGCCGCTCAGCGCCTGCAGCACATCTCGCAGCTCTCCCGGCTTCAGTTTCCCCGCCATGGGTGCTCTCGCCGTCACATGACCCGACGTCAGCACGCACGCACGGCTTCCTCGCGTCGCCACAGGCAACAGGAGCCGGCACGCTCCGCTCGCCACAGGCTGCTATTCCAAATAGTTTGTGACATGGACGCAGGGGCTCATGGGTAAGGTCCTCTCCAGGAAGGGAAACTAGACGCGGCGAGTATGCTGCTGTACGGACACTTAGTACATAGGCCATGAAGCGTTGCCTGGTGCGGAGCGGGGCTGTGAGGAGGCACAGGGGGACAGTGGAGGGGCTGCAGCCGGCGCCGGGTGCTCAGGAGATAGGTAATAACACCCGCATGTCACTCTCCTGAGGGGTGGCGGGGTCACAGGGCAGCTGCGTGACGTCACCACTGCTGCTGCTGACTGTCACACCATGGTGATCGTGTGTATGTTATACTGTGCTTATATATTATACTGTGCTTATTATATATCCTACTGTGCTTATTATATATCCTACTGTGCTTATTATATATCCTACTGTGCTTATTATATATTATACTGTGCTTATTATATATCCTACTGTGCTTATTATATATCCTACTGTGCTTATTATATATTTTACTGTGCTTATTATATATCCTACTGTGCTTATTATATATCCTACTGTGCTTATTATATATCCTACTGTGCTTATTATATATCCTACTGTGCTTATTATATATCCTACTGTGCTTATTATATATTATACTGTGCTTATATATTATACTGTGGTTATACTATCATAATGCGCTTGTTATATATTATACTGTGTTTATACTATCATACTGCGCTTATTATATATTATACTGTGGTTATACTATCATACTGCGCTTATTATATATTATACTGTGGTTATACTGTCATACTGCGCTTATTATATATTATACTGTGGTTATACTGTCATACTGCGCTTATTATATGTTATACTGTGGTTATACTATCATACTGCGCTTATTATATATTATACTGTGTTTATACTATCACTAGGTGATTCATCGCGCCCTACGGGCGCTCTTCACATCGTCGCAAGGGGCTACGCCCCCTTAACCCCTGCACGCCTTTCTGGTGTTCAATATTTGTATTATATGGAGAATTACCAGCATTCCTAGTTTTGTTAGTGATTAAATATTGCACAACAAAAGGGCATGCGATGGTGAAGAGGGCGTAGCCCCTTGCGACGGCGTGAACAGTGGCTGCAGGGCACGATGTACAGAATGTAGGTGTAAGATCAGTGTGGGAATGGAGGGGCTTGAAAAGAGGGTGGGTGCAGTGAGGTGGAGGTGCCTCTCCGTGCAGCTGATCACCCCTGATTCAGGGACTCACTGGTAGCGGCTGCGGATGGTGTCCAAGGTGCTGCGTGTGGTGGAGAGGTGGGCTGTGGATGTTGGAGGGTGTCACAGTAGCGTCCGTCACATTACACCGCACAGTAGCGTCCGTCACGTTACACCGCACAGTAGCGTCCGTCACATTACTCCGCACAGTAGCGTCCGTCAGTCACATTACACCGCACAGTAGCGTCCGTCACATTACACCGCACAGTAGCGTCCGTCACATTACACCGCACAGTAGCGTCCCTTACATTACACAGCACAGTAGCGTCCGTCACATTACACAGCACAGTAGCGTCCATCACATTACACAGCACAGTAGCGTCCGTCACATTACACAGCACAGTAGCGTCCGTCACATTACACCGCACAGTAGCGTCCGTCACATTACACCGCACAGTAGCGTCCGTCACGTTACACCGCACAGTAGCGTCCGTCACGTTACACCGCACAGTAGCGTCCGTCACGTTACACCGCACAGTAGCGTCCGTCACGTTACACCGCACAGTAGCGTCCGTCACGTTACACCGCACAGTAGCGTCCGTCACGTTACACCGCACAGTAGCGTCCATCACGTTACACCGCACAGTAGCGTCCGTCACGTTACTCCGCACAGTAGCGTCCGTCACATTACTCCGCACAGTAGCGTCCGTCACATTACTCCGCACAGTAGCGTCTGTCACATTACACAGCACAGTAGCGTCTGTCACATTACACAGCACAGTAGCGTCCGTCACATTACACAGCACAGTAGCGTCCGTCACATTACACAGCACAGTAGCGTCCCTTACATTACACAGCACAGTAGCGTCCGTCACATTACACAGCACAGTAGCGTCCGTCACATTACACAGCACAGTAGCGTCCGTCACATTACACAGCACAGTAGCGTCCGTCACATTACACCGCACAGTAGCGTCCGTCACATTACACAGCACAGTAGCGTCCGTCACATTACACAGCACAGTAGCGTCCGTCACATTACACAGCACAGTAGCGTCCGTCACATTACACAGCACAGTAGCGTCCCTTACATTACACAGCACAGTAGCGTCCATCACATTACACAGCACAGTAGCGTCCGTCACATTACACAGCACAGTAGCGTCCCTTACATTACACAGCACAGTAGCGTCCGTCACATTACACAGCACAGTAGCGTCCCCTTACATTACACAGGAGGGGAGAGAGAAAAAGAGAAGGGGGTGGGGGAGAGAGAGAGGAGGGTGAGAGAGTGAAGGGGGGGGGGAGTGAGAGAGGGGGAAGAGAGAGAGAGAGAGAGAGGGGGGTGAGAGAGTGAAGGGGGGGGGTGAGAGAGAGAGAGAGAGGGGGGTGAGAGAGTGAAGGGGGGGTGGGTGAGAGAGAGGGGAGAGAGATCTTCTCTGGCATGGTCCCAGCTCCCTGTCCCTCCTGCAGCTCTTTGAATTTGTGTCCCACAGCAGGTCATCTCATGTTCCCTTCCCCCAGACCCCTCTAACCTGTGTCTAGTCAGTGTGAGCCACGGGAGTGAGGGCCGGGCAGAGGGGGACTGTCATCATGGAGCTGCTGGGAGCCGCGGCGTGTGGCCAGACATCCAGGCAGGCAGGAGAGGAGGGCTGGGCAGAGGAGGCACATCACGGTTGAGCCGCCGGGATCTGGCGGGCGGGTGCCGGCGCGCTGTACAGTGAGTGAAGGTGACTCACTCACTGAGCAGCGGTTCCCTCCACTGACCGGCGCTCTACGCGGCTTGCAAAGCCCGCGTACGCGTCGTGCCGGCCAGAGCACACGGGGAAGGCAGCTTCACCGCTGCAGTGCTAATACAACGCAGGCAGCGCTGAATCTCCGGCACAGGTTGTGGGTCCAGGTGAATTGGCGCCTCTCTCATGATTTGGGGAGAGCGAGTTGCCCCCTTGCCCCCCCCCCATTCCGACGCCCCTGCCCCCCCACCCCAATACCCCGCCGTGTGCAGGAGCCAGGAGGAGCGTGCCGGGACGGGGAATCGCAGGCAGACGTGTAATAATTATTACCTGCCCTGCATCCAGCGCAGCTATATCCTGATTCTGCCCTGCATCCTCTCACTCGATCTGTGACTCCGCCCAGATCTGTGACTCCCCGCCAGCGTCACGGCAGGCACAGAGTCACAGATGTAGGCAAATATATAGGAGATACTGTGCTTATTTTATTACACTGCTTATAGCATACTGTACTATGTTTATTATGGCTTATTATATTATACTACCATTATTGCATGAACCATTCCATTTATAGTATGACTGGTGCATGGACCATTACATTTATAGTATGACTGGTGCATGGACCATTACATTTATAGTATGACTGGTGCATGGACCATTACATTTATACTATGACTGCTCCATGGACCATTACAGTTATGGTTGATGCTAGATTCAAGTGGCCTAAGGGACCTTTTACGTCAGGGGGAGGAGCAGTGACACAAGGGGGAGGAGCTAGGCCATCGGGATAGTTCCTCTACTGTCCACGCCACCAACTATTACCTTTAGTAATCAGGTGGCGAGCAAAGCGAGCCCGCGAGGGTACTTTTCGGGTACCCTGTTCGGCCGTAGCTCCGCCCCCTGGTGACATGTCTCCTCTCCTAGTGACGTCAGAAGGTCCCTTCTCCCACTCCGATTTAGAACCAACCTTACGTTTATAGTATGACTGCTGCATGGACCATTACAGTTGTACTATGACTGCTGCATGGATCATTACAGTTGTTCTATGACTGCTGCATGGACCATTACAGTTGTACTATGACTGCTGCATGGACCATTACAGATATAGTATGACTGGTGCATGGACCATTACAGTTATACTATGACTGCTGCATGGACCATTACATTTATAGTATGACTGCTTCATGGACCATTACAGTTATACTATGACTGCTGCATGGACCATTACAGTTATACTATGACTGCTGCATGGATCATTACAGTTATACTATGACTGCTGCATGGACCATTACAGTTATACTATGACTGCTGCATGGACCGCTACATTTATAATATGACTGCTGCATGGGCCATTACATTTATAGTATGACTGGTGCATGGGCCATTACATTTATACTAGTATGACTGGTGCATGGACCATTACAGTTATACTATGACTGCTGCATGGATCATTACATTTATAGTATGACTGGTGCATGGACCATTACATTTATAGTATGACTTGTGCATGGACCATTACATTTATAGTATGACTGGTGCATGGACCATTACAGTTATATTATGACTGCTGCATGGACCATTGCATTTATAGTATGACTGGTGCATGGACCATTACAGATATAGTATGACTGGTGCATGGTCCATTACATTTATAGTATGACTGGTGCATGGGCCATTACATTTATAGTATGACTGGTGCATGGGCCATTACATTTATACTAGTATGACTGGTGCATGGACCATTACAGTTATACTATGACTGCTGCATGGATCATTACATTTATAGTATGACTTGTGCATGGACCATTACATTTATAGTATGACTGGTGCATGGACCATTACAGTTATATTATGACTGCTGCATGGACCATTACATTTATAGTATGACTGGTGCATGGACCATTACAGATATAGTATGACTGCTGCATGGACCATTACATTTATAGTATGACTGCTGCATGGACCATTACAGATATAGTATGACTGCTGCATGGTCCATTACATTTATGCTTGCCATCATATCCTGTGTGAATCATAGCTATCCCACATTATAGCTATTATTGCAAGCCTAATTATATTTATAGTATGACAGCTGTATATGCTATTATACTTTTAGTATAACTTGTGTACGGGCCGTTATATTTATGCTAGGCCTCTTGTAAGGACCGGTATATTTATAGTGTGACTGTTGGGACTATTATATACTATGATTATTATGTATATCATAGGATCCAGCCCCAGTAAATGTGCTGCTGCTGCCGGTAATGTGTGTGCATGGTATGTTTCAGTCATACGGTCGGGTTCATCATTTGGAGTAATTGGCTTCTGCGATGTGGACTTTCATACTTCTACTACAATTAGTATATTGACTAGAATATTTACACAATGATTAGTATGTGGACCATGATACTTTATACAACGACTAGTATATGGACTTTGATATTTATATTATGATTAGCCTATGGAAAATACACACACACGGATCAGGTGCCAATCCACCTACCAGTGTGTTGGGGGATACATGCAAACTCTACACAGATAGAGCACTGGTTGGAATGGAATTCCTGATCCCTGTGCAGCGAGGCAGAAATGACCGTAGTGAATGTTAGAAAATAACTGAATATGCTGACCTATAAGAATGAAGAAAGGCGGCTAACCAAGCGCACGGATGGGGGTGTTGCATGCAGGTGAATATGCGCCTTTAGTTCTGTGCACGCAGTTACAGCAGACTTTCATTCAGCTTTTCCTCAGCCCTATATGAATCAACCTACTCATTATCATTTTCTTCACGTACCTATATTATTATATTTAGCTAATTATTACTGAAGAGATCCACAGAAATAAATACATTTGTAAAGTCTGTCAGAACTCATTTCTTACCCGTGCGTGTTGATTAGGTTGTAGACCCAAGGTGGGTGGTTCTGCCCACAGGAGGCGCTGGATTGCCCCAGAGGTGTGGTAAGAGGCAAATGGGTGACGTGCGCACTGGTGTGTAAAAGTGTCTATGCACCAGGTGTCCTCCAAAATAGCCTCCGGCGTATCGCTACACATGAGACCATCCATTAGGAGCAGGGGTAAATCAGGTCTTCCCCAGAGTGATAGGCAGACATCAGGGCTGTTGGACTCTCTGTGTTCCCAAGCAGGCCAGGCAGAGGGTCGGCCTGTAAGTAAGTAAAAAGGTAGCTTACTGTGTAGGGGGCATGTCTGTGGAGCGGCCATACTGAGAATGGCTGATGCGAGGGGTTCTAGTGTAGCTGGAGGTCGCTGTGTCAGATGGTGACCTCACTGTGTTTGGGTGAGTATGGTCAGTTTTCCCCTGTGACCTCTCCTCAGTCCAGTCCAGTATAGAGGTAGGCGGCGTGTACAGTACTGCAGTATCCGGTGATGTGTGTACAGTACTGCAGTATCCGGTGATGTGTGTACAGTACTGCAGTATCCGGTGATGTGTGTACAGTACTGCAGTATCCGGTGATGTGTGTACAGTACTGCAGTATCCGGTGATGTGTGTACAGTACCGCAGTATCCAGTGATGTGTGTAGAGGTAGGCGGTGTGTACAGTACCGCAGTATCCAGTGATGTGTGTAGAGGTAGGCGGTGTGTACAGTGCTGTAGTATCCGGTGATGTGTGTAGAGGTAGGCGGTGTGTACAGTGCTGTAGTATCCGGTGATGTGTGTAGAGGTAGGTGGTGTGTACAGTACCGCAGTATCCGGTGATGTGTGTAGAGGTAGGTGGTGTGTACAGTACTGTAGTATCCGGTGATGTGTGTAGAGGTAGGCGGTGTGTACAGTACTGTAGTATCTGGTGATGTGTGTAGAAGTAGGCGGTGTGTACAGTACCGTAGTATCCGATGATGTGTGTAGAGGTAGATGGTGTGTACAGTACCGCAGTATCCGGTGATGTGTTTAGATGAGGTAGGTGGTGTGTACAGTACGGTAGTATCCGGTGATGTGTGTAGAGGTAGGTGGTGTGTACAGTGCTGTAGTATCCGGTGATGTTTGTAGAGGTAGGTGGTGTGTACAGTGCTGTAGTATCCGGTGATGTGTGTAGAGGTAGATGGTGTGTACAGTACCGCAGTATCCAGTGATGTGTGTAGAGGTAGGCGGTGTGTACAGTACTGTAGTATCCGGTGATGTGTGTAGAAGTAGGCGGTGTGTACAGTACTGTAGTATCCGGTGATGTGTGTAGAAGTAGGCGGTGTGTACAGTGCTGTAGTATCCGGTGATGTGTGTAGAAGTAGGTGGTGTGTACAGTGCTGTAGTATCCGGTGATGTGTGTAGAGGTAGATGGTGTGTACAGTACTGTAGTATCCGGTGATGTGTGTAGAGGTAGGTGGTGTGTACAGTACCTTAGTATCCAGTGATGTGTGTAGAGGTAGGCGGTGTGTACAGTGCTGTAGTATCCGGTGATGTGTGTAGAGGTAGGTGGTGGTGTGTACAGTGCTGTAGTATCCGGTGATGTGTGTAGAGGTAGGTGGTGTGTACAGTGCTGTAGTATCCGGTGATGTGTGTAGAGGAAGGCAGTGTGTACAGTACCGTAGTATCTGGTGATGTGTGTAGAGGTAGGCGGTGTGTACAGTACTGTAGTATCCGGTGATGTGTGTAGAGGTAGGCGGTGTGTACAGTATGGTAGTATCCGGTGATGTGTGTAGAGGTAGGCGGTGTGTACAGTACGGTAGTATCCGGTGATGTGTGTAGAGGTAGGCGGCGTGTACAGTACTGTAGTATCCGGTGATGTGTGTAGAGGTAGGCGGTGTGTACAGTACGGTAGTATCTGGTGATGTGTGTAGAGGTAGGCGGCGTGTACAGTACTGTAGTATCCGGTGATGTGTGTAGAGGTAGGCGGTGTGTACAGTACGGTAGTATCTGGTGATGTGTGTAGAGGTAGGCGGTGTGTACAGTACCGCAGTATCCAGGAATGTGTGTAGAGATAGGCAATGTGTACAGTACCGCAGTATCCGGTGATGTGTGTAGAGGTAGGTGATGTGTACAGTAACGCAGTATCCAGTGATGTGTGTAGAGGTAGGCTGTGTGTACAGTATAGTAGTATCCGGTGATGTGTGTAGAGGTAGGTGGTGTGTACAGTACCACAGTATCCAGGGATGTGTGTAGAGGTAGGCGGTGTGTACAGTACTGTAGTGTCGAGTGATGTGTGTAGAGGTAGGCGGTGTGTACAGTGCTGTAGTATCCGGTGATGTGTGTAGAGGTAGGCGATGTGTACAGTACTGTAGTATCCGGTGATGTATGTAGAGGTAGGCGGTGTGTATCCGGTGACGTGTGTAGAGGTAGGCGGTGTGTACAGTACTGTAGTATCTGGTGATGTGTGTAGAGGTAGGCGGTGTGTACAGTGCTGTAGTATCCAGTGATGTGTGTAGAGGAAGGAGGTGTGTACAGTGCTGTAGTATCCAGTGATGTATGTAGAGGTAGGCGGTGTGTACAGTACTGTAGTATCCGGTGATGTGTGTAGAGGTAGGCGGTGTGTACAGTACTGTAGTATCCGGTGATTTGTGTAAAGGAAGGTGGTGTGTACAGTGCCGCAGTATCCGGTGATGTGTACAGTACTGTAGTATCCGGTGATGTGTGTAGAGGTAGGCGGTGTGTACAGTACTGTAGTATCCGGTGATTTGTGTAGAGGAAGGTGGTGTGTACAGTACCTTAGTATCCGGTGATGTGTGTAGAGGTAGGCGGTGTGTACAGTACTGTAGTATCCGGTGATGTGTGTAGAGGTAGGCGGTGTGTACAGTACTGTAGTATCCGGTGATGTGTGTAGAGGTAGGTGGTGTGTACAGTGCTGTAGTATCCGGTGATGTGTGTAGAGGAAGGCAGTGTGTACAGTACCGTAGTATCTGGTGATGTGTGTAGAGGTAGGCGGTGTGTACAGTACTGTAGTATCCGGTGATGTGTGTAGAGGTAGGCGGTGTGTACAGTACGGTAGTATCCGGTGATGTGTGTAGAGGTAGGCGGTGTGTACAGTACGGTAGTATCCGGTGATGTGTGTAGAGGTAGGCGGCGTGTACAGTACTGTAGTATCCGGTGATGTGTGTAGAGGTAGGCGGTGTGTACAGTACGGTAGTATCTGGTGATGTGTGTAGAGGTAGGCGGCGTGTACAGTACTGTAGTATCCGGTGATGTGTGTAGAGGTAGGCGGTGTGTACAGTACGGTAGTATCTGGTGATGTGTGTAGAGGTAGGCGGTGTGTACAGTACTGTAGTATCCGGTGATGTGTGTAGAGGTAGGCTGTGTGTACAGTGCTGTAGTATCCGGTGATGTGTGTAGAGGTAGGCGGTGTGTACAGTACGGTAGTATCTGGTGATGTGTGTAGAGGTAGGCGGTGTGTACAGTACCGCAGTATCCAGGAATGTGTGTAGAGATAGGCAATGTGTACAGTACCGCAGTATCCGGTGATGTGTGTAGAGGTAGGCTTTGTGTACAGTATAGTAGTATCCGGTGATGTGTGTAGAGGTAGGTGGTGTGTACAGTACCACAGTATCCAGGGATGTGTGTAGAGGTAGGCGGTGTGTACAGTACTGTAGTGTCGAGTGATGTGTGTAGAGGTAGGCGGTGTGTACAGTGCTGTAGTATCCGGTGATGTGTGTAGAGGTAGGCGATGTGTACAGTACTGTAGTATCCAGTGATGTATGTAGAGGTAGGCGGTGTGTATCCGGTGACATGTGTAGAGGTAGGCGGTGTGTACAGTACTGTAGTATTCAGTGATGTGTGTAGAGGTAGGCGGTGTGTATCCGGTGACGTGTGTAGAGGTAGGCGGTGTGTACAGTACTGTAGTATCTGGTGATGTGTGTAGAGGTAGGCGGTGTGTACAGTGCTGTAGTATCCAGTGATGTGTGTATAGGAAGGAGGTGTGTACAGTGCTGTAGTATCCGGTGATGTATGTAGAGGTAGGTGGTGTGTACAGTACCTTAGTATCCGGTGATGTGTGTAGAGGTAGGCGGTGTGTACAGTACTGTAGTATCCGGTGATGTGTGTAGAGGTAGGCGGTGTGTACAGTGCTGTAGTATCCGGTGATGTGTGTAGAGGTAGGCGGTGTGTACAGTGCTGTAGTATCCGGTTATGTGTGTAGAGGTAGGCGGTGTGTACAGTGCTGTAGTATCCGGTGATGTGTGTAGAAGTAGGCGGTGTGTACAGTGCTGTAGTATCCGGTGATGTGTGTAGAGGTAGGCGGTGTGTACAGTACTGTAGTATCCGGTGATGTGTGTAGAAGTAGGCGGTGTGTACAGTGCTGTAGTATCCGGTGATGTGTGTAGAGGTAGGCGGCGTGTACAGTACCGCAGTATCCGGTGATGTGTGTAGAGGTAGGTGGTGTGTACAGTACGGTAGTATCCGGTGATGTGTGTAGAGGTAGGTGGTGTGTACAGTGCTGTAGTATCCGGTGATGTGTGTAGAGGTAGGCGGCGTGTACAGTACCGCAGTATCCGGTGATGTGTGTGTAGAGGTAGGTGGTGTGTACAGTACGGTAGTATCCGGTGATGTGTGTAGAGGTAGGTGGTGTGTACAGTGCTGTAGTATCCGGTGATGTGTGTAGAGGTAGGCGGTGTGTACAGTGCTGTAGTATCTGGTGATGTGTGTAGAGGTAGGCGGTGTGTACAGTACGGTAGTATCCGGTGATGTGTGTAGAGGTAGGCTGTGTGTACAGTGCTGTAGTATCCGGTGATGTGTGTAGAGGTAGGCGGTGTGTACAGTACGGTAGTATCCGGTGATGTGTGTAGAGGTAAGCGGTGTGTACAGTACGGTAGTATCCGGTGATGTGTGTAGAGGTAGGCGGTGTGTACAGTACGGTAGTATCTGGTGATGTGTGTAGAGGTAGGCGGTGTGTACAGTACCGCAGTATCCAGGAATGTGTGTAGAGATAGGCAATGTGTACAGTACCACAGTATCCAGGAATGTGTGTAGAGATAGGCAATGTGTACAGTACCGCAGTATCCGGTGATGTGTGTAGAGGTAGGTGATGTGTACAGTAACGCAGTATCCAGTGATGTGTGTAGAGGTAGGCTTTGTGTACAGTATAGTAGTATCCGGTGATGTGTGTAGAGGTAGGTGGTGTGTACAGTACCACAGTATCCAGGGATGTGTGTAGAGGTAGGCGGTGTGTACAGTACTGTAGTGTCGAGTGATGTGTGTAGAGGTAGGCGGTGTGTACAGTGCTGTAGTATCCGGTGATGTGTGTAGAGGTAGGCGATGTGTACAGTACTGTAGTATCCAGTGATGTATGTAGAGGTAGGCGGTGTGTATCCGGTGACATGTGTAGAGGTAGGCGGTGTGTACAGTACTGTAGTATTCAGTGATGTGTGTAGAGGTAGGCGGTGTGTATCCGGTGATGTGTGTAGAGGTAGGCGGTGTGTACAGTGCTGTAGTATCCGGTGATGTGTGTAGAGGTAGGCGGTGTGTACAGTACTGTAGTATCCGGTGATGTGTGTAGAGGTAGGCGGTGTGTACAGTACTGTAGTATCCGGTGATGTGTGTAGAGGTAGGTGGTGTGTACAGTACTGTAGTATCCGGTGATGTGTGTAGAGGAAGGCAATGTGTACAGTACCGTAGTATCCGGTGATGTGTGTAGAGGTAGATGGTGTGTACAGTACCACAGTATCCGGTGATGTGTTTAGATGAGGTAGGTGGTGTGTACAGTACGGTAGTATCCGGTGATGTGTGTAGAGGTAGGTGGTGTGTACAGTGCTGTAGTATCCGGTGATGTGTGTAGAGGTAGATGGTGTGTACAGTACCGCAGTATCCAGTGATGTGTGTAGAGGTAGGCGGTGTGTACAGTACTGTAGTATCCAGTGATGTGTGTAGAAGTAGGCGGTGTGTACAGTGCTGTAGTATCCGGTGATGTGTGTAGAAGTAGGTGGTGTGTACAGTGCTGTAGTATCCGGTGATGTGTGTAGAGGTAGATGGTGTGTACAGTACCGCAGTATCCAGTGATGTGTGTAGAGGTAGGTGGTGTGTACAGTACCGTAGTATCTGGTGATGTGTGTAGAAGTAGGCGGTGTGTACAGTACTGTAGTATCCGGTGATGTGTGTAGAAGTAGGCGGTGTGTACAGTGCTGTAGTATCCGTTGATGTGTGTAGAAGTAGGCGGTGTATACAGTGCTGTAGTAACCGGTGATGTGTGTAGAGGTAGGCGGTGTGTACAGTACTGTAGTATCCGGTGATGTGTGTAGAGGTAGGCGGTGTGTACAGTGCTGTAGTATCCGGTGATGTGTGTAGAGGTAGGCGGCGTGTACAGTACCGCAGTATCCGGTGATGTGTGTAGAGGTAGGTGGTGTGTACAGTACGGTAGTATCCGGTGATGTGTGTAGAGGTAGGTGGTGTGTACAGTGCTGTAGTATCCGGTGATGTGTGTAGAGGTAGGCGGCGTGTACAGTACCGCAGTATCCGGTGATGTGTGTCTAGAGGTAGGTGGTGTGTACAGTACGTTAGTATCCGGTGATGTGTGTAGAGGTAGGTGGTGTGTACAGTGCTGTAGTATCCGGTGATGTGTGTAGAGGTAGGTGGTGTGTACAGTGCTGTAGTATCCGGTGATGTGTGTAGAGGAAGGCAGTGTGTACAGTACCGTAGTATCTGGTGATGTGTGTAGAGGTAGGCGGTGTGTACAGTGCTGTAGTATCCGGTGATGTGTGTAGAGGTAGGCGGTGTGTACAGTACGGTAGTATCCGGTGATGTGTGTAGAGGTAGGCGGTGTGTACAGTACGGTAGTATCTGGTGATGTGTGTAGAGGTAGGCGGCGTGTACAGTACTGTAGTATCCGGTGATGTGTGTAGAGGTAGGCGGTGTGTACAGTACGGTAGTATCTGGTGATGTGTGTAGAGGTAGGCGGCGTGTACAGTACTGTAGTATCCGGTGATGTGTGTAGAGGTAGGCTGTGTGTACAGTGCTGTAGTATCCGGTGATGTGTGTAGAGGTAGGCGGTGTGTACAGTACGGTAGTATCCGGTGATGTGTGTAGAGGTAGGCGGTGTGTACAGTATGGTAGTATCTGGTGATGTGTGTAGAGGTAGGCGGCGTGTACAGTACTGTAGTATCCGGTGATGTGTGTAGAGGTAGGCGGTGTGTACAGTACGGTAGTATCTGGTTATGTGTGTAGAGGTAGGCGGTGTGTACAGTACTGTAGTATCCGGTGATGTGTGTAGAGGTAGGCGGTGTGTACAGTACGGTAGTATCCGGTGATGTGTGTAGAGGTAGGTGGTGTGTACAGTGCTGTAGTATCCAGTGATGTGTGTAGAGGAAGGCAGTGTGTACAGTATAGTAGTATCCGGTGATGTGTGTAGAGGTAGGCGGTGTGTACAGTACCGCAGTATCCAGGAATGTGTGTAGAGATAGGCAATGTGTACAGTACCGCAGTATCCAGGAATGTGTGTAGAGATAGGCAATGTGTACAGTACCGCAGTATCCGGTGATGTGTGTAGAGGTAGGTGATGTGTACAGTAACGCAGTATCCAGTGATGTGTGTAGAGGTTGGCTTTGTGTACAGTATAGTAGTATCCGGTGATGTGTGTAGAGGTAGGTGGTGTGTACAGTACCACAGTATCCAGGGATGTGTGTAGAGGTAGGCGGTGTGTACAGTACTGTAGTGTCGAGTGATGTGTGTAGAGGTAGGCGGTGTGTACAGTGCTGTAGTATCCGGTGATGTGTGTAGAGGTAGGCGATGTGTACAGTACTGTAGTATCCAGTGATGTATGTAGAGGTAGGCGGTGTGTATCCGGTGACATGTGTAGAGGTAGGCGGTGTGTACAGTACTGTAGTATTCAGTGATGTGTGTAGAGATAGGCGGTGTGTACAGTACTGTAGTATCCGGTGATGTATGTAGAGGTAGGCGGTGTGTATCCGGTGACGTGTGTAGAGGTAGGCGGTGTGTACAGTACTGTAGTATCTGGTGATGTGTGTAGAGGTAGGCGGTGTGTACAGTGCTGTAGTATCCAGTGATGTGTGTAGAGGAAGGAGGTGTGTACAGTGCTGTAGTATCCGGTGATGTATGTAGAGGTAGGCGGTGTGTACAGTACTGTAGTATCCGGTGATGTGTGTGTAGAGGTAGGCGGTGTGTACAGTACTGTAGTATCCGGTGATTTGTGTAGAGGAAGGTGGTGTGTACAGTGCCGCAGTATCCGGTGATGTGTACAGTACTGTAGTATCCGGTGATGTGTGTAGAGGTAGGCGGTGTGTACAGTACCTTAGTATCCGGTGATGTGTGTAGAGGTAGGCGGTGTGTACAGTACTGTAGTATCCGGTGATGTGTGTAGAGGTAGGCGGTGTGTACAGTACCGCAGTATCCAGTGATGTGTGTAGAGGTAGGCGGTGTGTACAGTACTGTAGTATCCGTGTGTAGAGGTAGGCGGTGTGTACGGTGCTGTAGTATCCGGTGATGTGTGTAGAGGTAGGCGGTGTGTACAGTGCTGTAGTATCCGGTGATGTGTGTAGAGGTAGGCGGCGTGTACAGTACCGCAGTATCCGGTGATGTGTGTAGAGGTAGGTGGTATGTACAGTACTGTAGTATCCAGTGATGTGTGTAGAGGTAGGCGGTGTGTACAGTACTGTAGTATCCGGTGATGTGTGTAGAAGTAGGCGGTGTGTACAGTACTGTAGTATCCGGTGATGTGTGTAGAGGTAGGCGGTGTGTACAGTACCGCAGTATCCGGTGATGTGTGTAGAGGTAGGCGGTGTGTACAGTACCGCAGTATCCGGTGATGTGTGTAGAAGTAGGCGGTGTGTACAGTACTGTAGTATCCGGTGATGTGTGTAGAGGTAGGCGGTGTGTACAGTACCGCAGTATCCGGTGATGTGTGTAGAGGTAGGCGGTGTGTACAGTACTGTAGTATCCGGTGATGTGTGTAGAGGTAGGCGGTGTGTACAGTACCGCAGTATCCGGTGATGTGTGTAGAGGTAGGCGGTGTGTACAGTACTGTAGTATCCGGTGATGTGTGTGTAGAGGTAGGCGGTGTGTACAGTACCGCAGTATCCGGTGATGTGTGTAGAGGTAGGCGGTGTGTACAGTACTGTAGTATCCGGTGATGTGTGTAGAGGTAGGCGGTGTGTACAGTACCGCAGTATCCGGTGATGTGTGTAGAGGTAGGCGGTGTGTACAGCACTAAACACATTTCTCAGATCGCCCACAGTACCTATTGCTAATTGCAGCTCTCCAGCTGTGTGAGGGACAGTGCAATCTATAAGGAGATAGCAGTGTGATATATGAGGGTGGGTCCTGGCAGATTACAGTGCATAGTGGTATACGATGCAGTCACACCGCACTGTTCCTCTGGTGGTCAGAGGGTTTCTTGAGTATGGATAATAGGTGAATTGTGTAGAAGGAGAGTTATATTAGAATGGCCGGGAAGTAATTGGATAGAGTAGCGGAGGTGCTATCATTATGCCAGACCTTGTGTTATATATTCTGTCTGAGAGATCCATGTAACAGTGCCATTCTGTCCATCACACAACAGGGTCACGCTGACCCAGAACCTTTCCTCATCAGCATAGGTCAGTACACATGGACTGAGGGCAGAAGTGCTAGACCTTACCAGGTGACTCCTGCAGACTATAGGAACCTACTACTTGATCCTCCTGTGCATCCTGATGCTGCATACATCTAGGTAAAGGCAGCTTTCATCTGTGGATGAGATCAGATGCTGGATTCCCCCTCTCGCACACCCACTGACCCCTGTATGTCTCTAACCTCTGTTTCTGACTTTCACAATCAACTTCATCAGCTTTTTTTACTTCTTTTTGGAACCCCAGATTCGGCAGAGGATCCGGGAAACACCCTGAGTGGAGGGAGGTGTACAGGAGACACTGCCGCCTGTGACCGGGAGCAGTGTGCGGGTACATTACTTCCTAAATGTTTTCATTGCCCGGGATCCAGGTATAGGAAGTCCCCACCATAGACTGCATTATACAGACCCTCCGCGCTTTCCAGCATACAATATGCCCTGTACTGTACCTTCTACTATTACTCACTGCAGTGATAATCTCTGCTACCCTCTCATATAATGCATTATACAGACCCTCAGCACTTTCCAGCATACAGTATGCCCTGTACTGTTCCTTCTACTATTACTGCAGTGATAATCTCTGCTACCCCCTCATATAATGCATTATACAGACCCTCAGCACTTTCCAGCATACAGTATGCCCTGTACTGTTCCTTCTACTATTACTCACTGCAGTGATAATCTCTGCTACCTCCTCATATAATGCATTATACAGACCCTCCGCGCTTTCCAGCATACAGTATACCCTGTACTGTCCCTTCTACTATTACTCACTGCAGTGATAATCTCTGCTACTTCCTCATATAATGTATTATACAGACCCTCCGCGCTTTCCAGCATACAGTATACCCTGTACTGTACCTTCTACTATTACTCCACTGCAGTGATACTCTCTGCTACCCTCTCATATAATGCATTATACAGACCCTCAGCACTTTCCAGCATACAGTATACCCTGTACTGTACCTTCTACTATTACTCACTGCAGTGATACTCTCTGCTACCCTCTCATATAATGCATTATACAGACCCTCAGCACTTTCCAGCATACAGTATACCCTGTACTGTACCTTCTACTATTACTCACTGCAGTGATAATCTCTGCTGCCCCCTCATATAATGCATTATACAGACCCTCCAACGCTTTCCAGCATACAGTATGCCCTGTACTGTACCTTCTACTATTACTCACTGCAGTAATAATCACTGCTACCCCCTCATATAATGCATTATACAGACCCTCAGCACTTTCCAGCATACAATATGCACAGTACTGTACCTTCTATTACTCACTGCAGTGATAATCTTTGCTACCCCCCATATCATGTATTATACAGACCCTCCACGCTTTCCAGCATACAGTATGCCTTGTATTGTACCTTCTACTATTACTCACTGCAGTGATAATCTCTGCTACCCCTCATATAATGCATTATACAGACCCTCAGCACTTTCCAGCATACAATATGTCCTGTACTGTACCTTCTACTATTACTCACTGCAGTGATACTCTCTGCTACCCCCTCATATAATGCATTATACAGACCCTCAGCGCTTTCCAGCATACAGTATGCCCTGTACTGTACCTTCTACTATTACTCACTGCAGTGATACTCTCTGCTACCCCCTCATATAATGCATTATACAGACCCTCAGCGCTTTCCAGCATACAGTATGCCCTGTACTGTACCTTCTACTATTACTCACTGCAGTGATACTCTCTGCTACCCCCTCATATAATGCATTATACAGACCCTCAGCACTTTCCAGCATACAATATGCCCTGTATTATTATTATTATTATTATTATTATTATTATCCTTTATTTATATGGCACCACAAGGGTTCCGCAGCGCCCAATTACAGAGTACATAAACAAATAATCAAGCAGGAAAACAGCAACTTACAGTTGATGACAGTATAGGACAAGTACAGCGTAAATACACATAGCTACATCAGCAGAAGACACTGGAATAAGTATCAGGTGGCAGAAGACTGCTGGATTTGGTGCAGTTGAATATTATTAGAGTAAGAAAAGGATAAGCACATGAGGGAAGAGGGCCCTGCTCGTGAGAGCTTACATTCTAAAGGGGAGGGGTAGACAGACAGGGGTGACACAGATGGGGTACATAGAGAGCGTAGAACAGAGGGTTAGGATGAGATTTGGCTGGGTTTGGTGAAGAAGTGGGTCTTGAGAGCCCGTTTGAAGTTTTGTAGAGAGGTGGAGAGTCTGAGGGGGAGAGGTAGGGAATTCCAGAGAAGTGGTGCAGCACGTGAAAAATCTTGGAGGTAGGAGTGGGAGGAAGTAATCCGTAGGCAGGAGAGTCGGCGTGCATTAGCAGAGCGAAGAGGACGGGTGGGAGTGTAAAGGGAGATAAGGTCAGAGATGTAGATTGGAGAGGAGTGGGTGAGGGCTTTGTAAGCGAGTGTGAGAAGCTTGAAATGGATTCTGAAAGGGAAGGGGAGCCAGTGAAGGTCTAGTAGGAGAGGAGAGGTGGACGTAGTGCGTTTGGTGAGGAATATGAGCCGGGCAGCAGCATTGAGGATAGATTGGAGTGGAGAGAGGTATTTGTCAGGAATGCCAGTCAGGAGGAGATTACAGTAGTCCAGTCTGGAGATGACCAGTGAGTGGATAAGAGTCATAGTAGCATCCTGAGTCAGAAAGGGTCTGATCCTGGAAATATTTTTTAGATGAAAACGGCAGGATTGTGAGAGGTGCTGAATGTGTGGTTTGAAGGAGAGGGAGGAATCAAGGATTACTCCAAGACAGCGCACATGGGGGCTAGAGGAGATAGTAGTGCCATCAATAGATAATGAGATTGTAGGAGGTGAGGTTATGCGGGAGGGAGGGAAGATGATCAGCTCGGTCTTAGACATGTTAAGTTTAAGAAAGCTCTGGGACATCCAGGAAGAGGTAGCAGAGAGACAGTTGGAGATACGAGTGAGGAGAGCAGGGGAGAGGTCTGGAGAAAAAAGATAGATTTGAGTGTCATCAGCATAGAGATGATATTGGAAACCAAAAGAACTAATGAGCTTACCTAGTGAGGACGTGTAGAGAGAGAAGAGAAGAGGACCAAGGACAGAACCTTGGGGTACCCCTACAGTTAGAGGAAGTGAGGGGGAGGGGGAGTCATGAGAGGAGACAGAACGGTCAGAGAGGTAGGAGGACAGCCAAGAGAGGGCAGTGTCACGCAGACCAATGGAGTGAAGGATTTGCATTAGGAGAGGATGGTCCACAGTGTCAAAAGCAGCAGAGAGATCAAGTAGAATAAGTAGAGAGTAGTGTCCCTTAGATTTAGCAGCATGGAGGTCATTGCATACTTTTGTAAGGGCAGTTTCAGTGGAGTGGAGAGGACGGAAGCCAGACTGGAATGGGTCAAGCAGTGACTGTACCTTCTACTATTACTCACTGAAGTGATAATCTCTGCTACCCCCTCATATAATGCATTATACAGACCCTCCGTGCTTTCCAGCATACAATATGCCCTGTACTGTACCTTCTACTATTACTCACTGCAGTGATAATCTCTGCTACCTCCTCATATAATGCATTATACAGACCCTCCGCGCTTTCCAGCATACAGTATGCCCTGTACTGTCCCTTCTACTATTACTCACTGCAGTGATAATCTCTGCTACCCCCTCATATAATGCATTATACAGACCCTCAGCACTTTCCAGCATACAGTATGTCCTGTACTGTACCTTCTACTATTACTCACTGCAGTGATAATCTCTGCTACTCCTCATATAATGCATTATACAGACCCTCAGCACTTTCCAGCATATAATATGCGCTGTACTGTACCTTCTACTATTACTCACTGCAGTGATACTCTCTGCTGCCCCCTCATATAATGCATTATACAGACCCTCAGCACTTTCCAGCATACAATAGGCCATGTACTGTACCTTCTACTATTACTCACTGCAGTGATACTCTCTGCTATCCCCTCATATAATGCATTATACAGACCCTCAGCACTTTCCAGCATACAGTATGCCCTGTACTGTACCTTCTACTATTACTCACTGCAGTGATAATCTCTGCTACCTCCTCATATAATGCATTATACAGACCCTCAGCACTTTCCAGCATACAGTATGCCCTGTACTGTACCTTCTACTATTACTCACTGCAGTGATATTCTGCTACTCCTCATATAATGCATTATACAGACCCTCAGCACTTTCCAGCATACAATATGCCCTGTACTGTACCTTCCACTATTACTCACTGCAGTGATACTCTCTGCTACCCCCTCATATAATGCATTATACAGACCCTCAGCACTTTCCAGCATACAATATGCCATGTACTGTACCTTCTACTATTACTCACTGCAGTGATAATCTCTGCTACTCCTCATATAATGCATTATACAGACCCTCAGCACTTTCCAGCATACAGTATGCCCTGTACTGTACCTTCTACTATTACTCACTGCAGTGATAATCTCTGCTACCTCCTCATATAATGCATTATACAGACCCTCCGCGCTTTCCAGCATACAGTATGCCCTGTACTGTCCCTTCTACTATTACTCACTGCAGTGATAATCTCTGCTACCCCCTCATATAATGCATTATACAGACCCTCAGCACTTTCCAGCATACAGTATGTCCTGTACTGTACCTTCTACTATTACTCACTGCAGTGATAATCTCTGCTACTCCTCATATAATGCATTATACAGACCCTCAGCACTTTCCAGCATATAATATGCGCTGTACTGTACCTTCTACTATTACTCACTGCAGTGATACTCTCTGCTACCCCCTCATATAATGCATTATACAGACCCTCAGCACTTTCCAGCATACAATAGGCCATGTACTGTACCTTCTACTATTACTCACTGCAGTGATACTCTCTGCTGCCCCCTCATATAATGCATTATACAGACCCTCAGCACTTTCCAGCATACAATAGGCCATGTACTGTACCTTCTACTATTACTCACTGCAGTGATACTCTCTGCTATCCCCTCATATAATGCATTATACAGACCCTCAGCACTTTCCAGCATACAGTATGCCCTGTACTGTACCTTCTACTATTACTCACTGCAGTGATAATCTCTGCTACCTCCTCATATAATGCATTATACAGACCCTCAGCACTTTCCAGCATACAGTATGCCCTGTACTGTACCTTCTACTATTACTCACTGCAGTGATATTCTGCTACTCATATGCATTATACAGACCCTCAGCACTTTCCAGCATACAATATGCCCTGTACTGTACCTTCTATTACTCACTGCAGTGATACTCTCTGCTACCCCCTCATATAATGCATTATACAGACCCTCAGCACTTTCCAGCATACAATATGCCATGTACTGTACCTTCTACTATTACTCACTGCAGTGATACTCTCTGCTACCCCCTCATATAATGCATTATACAGACCCTCGGCACTTTCCAGCATACAGTATGCCCTGTACTGTACCTTCTACTATTACTCACTGCAGTGATAATCTCTGCTACACCTCATATAATGCATTATACAGACCCTCAGCACTTTCCAGCATACAGTATGCCCTGTACTGTACCTTCTACTATTACTCACTGAAGTGATACTCTGCTACTCCTCATATAATGCATTATACAGACCCTCAGCACTTTCCAGCATACAGTATGCCCTGTACTGTTCCTTCTACTATTACTCACTGCAGTGATACTCTCTGCTACCCCCTCATATAATGCATTATACAGACCCTCATCACTTTCCAGCATACAATATGCCCTGTACTGTACCTTCTACTATTACTTACTGCAGTGATACTCTGCTACTCCTCATATAATGCATTATACAGACCCTCAGCACTTTCCAGCATACAATATGCCCTGTACTGTACCTTCTACTATTACTCACTGCAGTGATACTCTCTGCTACCCCCTCATATAATGCATTATACAGACCCTCAGCACTTTCCAGCATACAGTATGCCCTGTACTGTACCTTCTACTATTACTCACTGCAGTGATAATCTCTGCTACCCCCTCATATAATGCATTATTCAGACCCTCAGCACTTTCCAGCATACAGTATGCCCTGTACTGTACCTTCTACTATTACTCACTGCAGTAATAATCACTGCTACCCCCCTCATATAATGCATTATACAGACCCTCAGCACTTTCCAGCATACAATATGCCCTGTACTGTACCTTCTACTATTACTCACTGCAGTGATATCCCTCCAGCCCCAGTACAGTGCATTATAAAGACCCTCCTCTCCTCTCAGTATATTATAAATTACCCCTCACTATCCCTTAATCCAATACTAAGTAACTGTAGTGATCATATTTTATACCGGTCACGCAGTGCATTATAGAGACCCTTCCCTTCTATCAGTATATTATAATATATCCCGCAGTCTCCTGTGTGTAACTCGCTGCACCACCTCATACAGTACACTATACACAGCCATCCCTCCTTCCAGTATATATACAATATACCTCTTGCTGTATCTTATACAGTGAGTTTTTAACTCACTGCAGTGATATCTATATCCCCCTTTGCCATTTTACAGATTATTATAGCATTTTATCCAGAATATAATACACACAATTATACTCAATTTCATATTGGTTTATCACATAGACTGTATACTGGCACCTACTTTGGGGAGTAGAGAGTGTAAATTAATGGATTATTATGTTGCTGACGTAATACTTATTATAGAGCAACCCAGGACAGTTGGTATTTTATGTTTTTTGCCAACTGACCTTTTAGTCTAATGCTCTCCATACACTGAGATAAAACGAAGCAATGATTCTATAGACAATCTGATTGAATACTATTAGTTTATTGCTCATTGGTTATTGTAAGATTTGATTACGCGTATTTGTCATGTTTGTGTGTGTAACCATTGGTCTCTAGCGAGCTGGCCACATGATCTCCGTTGGGAGAACGTTTGACTGAAAGTCTAAAGGTCCCGGCTTTCACCTTTATCTTTGTCAAACGCTGTATGGAATGACTAGGTATCTTACCGTCTTGCCTGTGGTTTTGCAGGCTGGGGAATATTTACAGTATTGGTTATGTGTAGATTTATGTATGTTATATTTACATATATTTATATATGTACAATGTCTCTATTATTTTTCCTTTAAGAAACGATGAGCATTTCACGGTCTCCCAAAGAATCATTTGTCATTACTGGAGGTGGCGGTTACTTTGGACACAGGTTAGTGCCACGGTATAATTAATAATCTTGCATAATTATGGGAAGTATATTAATAATCTATTTAATTATTCAATTCCATTGGGGATATTTTGACTAATGAGCACTAATTGCATCTTCCGGAGAAGCCAAATTCCATTATTAATTAGAATTGGTTAATGAGTTTTGCAGTTCATTTAGAGAGGGGCCTAAAACACATCCCGGCTCAGAACGTGTTGCTTCCCTCCGCTGTTTATGTAGGGACATGCGCTGAAACCTGATGTAAAGGGACACTACCACCAACGTGGTCTATGATTTATAAAATATTGGGCACTGAATGGCAGTGCTGCTATTGCTGTCTATGTAGATCTCCTCTCTAAGCTTTAGTGGTGCTCCTATCTGTAGCTATAGTCTGACAACATAGCCGGCTATGTCATGTATAGCTGAGGGAACCTGCACCGGACTTATGGTGTGAATAGACGAGGAGCTGTTCCTAGGTGTATTGTCAAACCGTTTTCTAGTGCCGTAAGGAAAGCGAATGGTTGTTATAATGAACTATGTATTTGTTATGGCTCTACCCAAGCCAAAAGTTGTCAGCCCTCTCTTGTTGGGCAATACTCACGCACCTATTTATTGTTTCAGATTAGGCTGCCGGCTGCACCAGAGTGGTGTGAGCGTGGTTCTTTTTGATGTAAGGAAACCAGCCCAAGATCTCCCTGACGGCCTCCGTTTTATACAAGGAGACATTCGATCTCTTGTGGCAGTGGAGGAAGCCTTTATTGGTGCCACCTGCGTAATCCACACAGCTTCCTACGGAATGTCCGGGCGGGAGCAGCTCCAGACCGCTCTCACGGAAGAGGTCAACGTGAAGGGCACAGAGAATGTCATCCGGGCCTGCATAAGTAAAAATATTCAAAGATTAGTCTACACCAGTACGTACAACGTGGTGTTTGGCGGGCAGATCATTAAGAATGGAGATGAGTCTCTCCCGTATCTACCTCTAAATCGCCATGCAGACAACTACTCTCGGACCAAGACTATCGCTGAAAACCTGGTGCTGAACGCCAACGGCCGCAAGCTTGCCAATAATGGCGGATGTTTAAGGACCTGCGCTCTCAGGCCGGCCGGTATCTACGGCCCAGGGGAGCAAAGACATCTTCCTAGAATCATTAATACTCTCGAACTAGGGTTGTTCAAGTTTCTATACGGGGATCCTCATAATCTTGTGCAGTTTGTCCATGTTGATAATCTAGTATCCGCTCACACTTTAGCCGCTGAAGGTCTTACAGACGAGAGAAGGCACGTCGCCGCCGGTCAGCCATACTTCATAGCAGATGGTGAACCTGTGGATAATTTTGAATTCTTCCGCCCCTTTGTAGAAGGTCTGGGGTACAAGTTCCCCACAGTTCGGCTTCCTCTGTTCCTTATATATTTTATGGCACACCTCACTGAATGGGTGCATTTCCTTATCAGCCCCGTTTATAACTTCCAGCCGTTACTAACCCGCGCCGAGGTCTATAAAACGGGGATAACGCACTACTTCTGCTTGGAAAAAGCCAAGAAAGAGCTGGGTTACGAGCCCATGCCGTTTACGATGCATGACGTTGTTGACTGGTACCGCAGTCAGGGCTATGGCAAGCGGGTCAAGGGTTACAGTCTTCTCTGGGATGTTGGGCTACTCGTCTTGCTGATTGTGGCGCTGTTTGCTTGGGTGCCCAGTGTGGTGGGGTTAGATCTATAACCTGCCAACAACTAGGACTTCTCTGGTAGACTATTGCCGTGGCCTATTCACAATCGCAGCAAACGTTCAGTAGAAAAAGGGTTGAGCAGCCACGCCGCTGCGTCCTGGTGCGTCGATAGGTTGCATTACCGGTGCTTAAGTGATGGCGCTACGTCCTAGTAATCTAATAGTCTGGATTCTCAGTAATGGAGTGTAACACTCGCACAATGGCTGCCTAATTTGTATTTTATATTTTTCATTTTTTTGTTAATTGGTTCTGGCATTAGTTAGGAACTACTTCAATTTCAAAGGGGTGCTAAGTCTTAGAACAAAAAGCCTGAATAGCATTGAGGATACAGGAAGTGTATTTTCTGATGTGTTTTCTCTGGAGAACCTGAGTTGTGGACCTCTCACCTCATTCCTGGTCTCTGCCCTCACTCACTACATTCACCGGAGTTCTTACAGTGGGTTACCAAACTAAAAATCCACTTCTTACAGGGAAAATAGAATATAACTATTGTTTTACTATTAATATTAGCCTGTTAATAATAAAAATTGTACTTTGCGGCCCTGTTATGAATGAAAGATGAAAGATACTCTCCTCATTACTCGGTGTTATTGGGGATCCCTGCTCCTTTCACCGTCTAGCTGTTCCTCTCCTCACATTATCACTTCCTCTGTCTCCTGCATCTCTGGTATCCCTGAAGATCAATGCACTCGGCTCCTGAGCCGTCAGCATTACAGTGATCTAATTGGCTGATCCTAGAAAATCAGCTGGTGAAGATTCAGTACGCCAAGATACCCCGACAGCGCAAAGAGCAGCGTTGACGGTGTCCTTCCAAAGCCTTAAGAAGTGCTACCAATTTGTTCTAATTATTATTGTGTTATATTACATTTAATTGAAAACTTCATAACAAAACTTAGTTGTGGTTTATATCTAGTGTTCCTTCTTTAGTCCGTTGCTGTTAGTTACTCACCTGTTGTTTATAGCTAATGAGCTTATGTTAGCCGGCAGATATACTTCCGATATTTTGTTCAACCACCTGTTATGGTAAAACGTTCAAGCAGATTGTTGGCGGACATTTGGAAGAACTGAAACCAAAGCAACTATGGCAGTGCCATCATTGAGCACTAGTGAAAGTCTGTTTACCAAATCTTGGCTTCTATTAGACATGGACTGGTTGATGTGGTTTATTTGTGATTTGTGGCTCAAGACCCCTGGAGCTGAAACTCCAGGGTGTAAACCGAGGTGTAACAGTTGTAGGACTATTGAGGTTAAAGTGGGGGTAAACTATTACCGCAACGTTTTATCACTCCCAGCCTTTCTGTCTTCCAGGGTTTCCTCAACCTCTACTTCAGTTTACTCACTGTAATCTAGTCAGTAAAACGAGAGGAGCCATTATTAACTTTAGTTGGCTGTGATTGACAGCTCAGGTGATGATGATGAAGAATCTACATGTATAGAAAGATGAGATGCAAGTAAGGGCACCCTAACAGCTGTTTGCATGTCTTCAGTGTCCACCAGCTCATTATCCCAAACTGAGGAACAGGGCACATTGAAGAGAGTAAACGTGCAAGTAGGGAGAGAGTTCCTTACAGAGTCCGCCACACATTCTGCGCAAGCTAAAGCATGCGTCATCCATACCGTTGTTTGTAGGAACCGACTCCTGGCTCCTACTTCCTGTTTCACTTCCCTGGCTTGGCTGCCTCGGGATTGGTGGAAGCGTTGGCCGGGGTTCATGGAACCTCAAGCTGACTCAAACAAACTCGATGGACATCAAATTCTGGATGAATCTTTCAAACTCTCAAAGAGTTTGAGAATTCCTTCAAATCTGAGAACTTTTTGGCCACTGTTGAACCATTTTCAACCAGTTTAGTTTGAGCATCGCTACTTCTGAGGTTTCCTCATAACTGTGGGAATAACTTTAATGCATGCACCTAATCTTGAAAATATTTGTGCTCAGGAAATGTATTGAAAATGTTGTTCAGCATCTACACCGGTGTTTATATTCTGCGGGAATAATGGATTAATGTAATAGACTATGGGGTAAATTTACTAAGATGGTAGTTCTATTTAAGATGGGATGTTGCCCATAGCAACCAATCTGATTGGTTGCTATGGGCAACATCTCATCTTAAATAGAATTCTCTCATCTTCGTAAATTTACCCCTATGAGTATGTAAAAGAGTGTTGTTGTTTTTTTAAAGCTGCCTTAAATCTCTTGGCAAAATCACAGAAAAATCAGCAATTTTACAAACTCGTACCTATTAAATTTTCCCATGTACCTTTCTTTTTTAGGAAGCTGCTTTTTATGAAACGTTTATATTTTTTCACATTTTTCTTCTGTTTCCTTTTTCAATTGTACATGAATTATTTCTTGATACATTCTACTTTTTTACTACTGGTTAAGCAAAGATAACACTAAACCATTTCTGTATTGTTCGTACTGTTCAACCTCTAATTTTCTTTTATAGATTGCAAATATATTTTGTATGTATGTTGTTTGCATCTAATTGTTGCAGATTTTGCAGCAACGTGTTATAGAACTGACATTCCATATATTCCATCTAAACAATCCTTGACATGTAATCTTATAAATGATAACCTGCAAAAGGTATACGCTTGTATTTGGTGCTGGTTTTATAAAAAATAAACTAAAAGGAAAATGGTGACCAGTTCAGACCATAAAGTATCACTTCTTAAAAATGTAAAAAGCATTAATTCATTTACGATATGTAAAGTGTTGGTAGGCTCATAGAAATCTAAATCTTTTTGTTTGTTTGGGGGGTTTTTTAAATGTGAAAAGAAATCGTAAAAATTGCTGTTTTTTAATTTTTTTGTAAGTTTGGACATTGGAGGGGTATCCTATCAGCAGTGCTATTTTTGGGGTGGCGAAAACAGCAGCCTAATACTGCGATTTTGGCCTATGGTTATTATCGGGCTATCCATTATAGCCCGTTTTTTGTTTTGTTTTTTGGGGGGGGGTTTGGCCAAAAAAGTCCAGATTTTAGGCAAACATATATGGAATCCGGGATATGTTCCCGAGCCCATGTGTTATTGCGGCTCTGAGGGCTGGTTGTCGGGGAATATGCATAATACCCGATAAGTGCTGGGTATTGGGACTAACTGTATACCGTCCTAAGATTAAACTGCATTATAAGTATATATAGCTCTAAAGGTGGGTACACACTTAGCAATAAATTAAACAACGTAGTTCATTGTGACCCTTCCTGAGCGATGTTGTTTACTTTATCGCTAAGTGTGCATTCTGCCGCCGCCGAGCGATGCGCGGCCCCGTAGGTCGTTAATGACCCTCGCTGTCGGCTGTGTATGCAGCTCAATTTGGATTGTCGTCCAAAAACTGCATGCCCCGACCGGCCGCTGCGTGGTGTCACTGAGCGATATCGTTTACATATCGCTCAGTGTGTACGCACTGCCGCCGACCGTCTTGGGAGGGGAAACACTAGGTGACGTCGCTCATAGAGCACATCGCCCTAGTGTGTACCCACCTTTAGACTAACCAAAGTCCTGAGAAGCATCATACTAAAAATGATAAATAGAATAAAGTTAACTATATTGCGCCTCATTTAGCACTGGAAGCATTTGTGAAGTGTTTGGGTCAGTAAGGAAACAGCCAATCAGAAGCAGATCGATACTTTTGCTCATGATTCCCTTTATCGCTGCATTTCCTTGCACCTGCAGGAGTAATATCTGGGAATGCAGCCGAGTGCAGTAAGTGATAGAGGGCAGGGTATTACAACCCTAAAATCTTCCTTAGTATTAACGGTGGGCTTGTGCGTCCGTAACGAGTGTTTCAGAGTACCAAGCGCAGCGAGCCGTTATGGATCTCCTAACTACAGTGGTACCTGTCCAGATTCATATATTAAAGGTTGTTCAGTTAAGTAGACTTGTTAAAAACAGCATTTGTTATACCTGTACGACAGCCAGAATTCAGCAGAAACATCTGGGAATACCCTCCCCCCCCCCCCCCCCCCCTTCCTCTTTCTGTTCTGTATCCCATCTCATTTGCATAACTTAATCAAAACTTAATACCGGAAGAAGAAAAAAAAAGACTTCAACAGAAAATTGATCTTCAAATCCTCTTACTGTCATTTTGATGCAAAAATGAAATTTTATACAAGCAACTAATAATTTAAGTACAGTTCTCATATCAAGAACGCTGCAATAAGTGTGGTGTAATTAACCCTTATCAACGCTCCCTTCACATAACCTAGAATAGCTAAATCAATGAATCGCACAGATATCCAATCACTGCAAACCTTTATTTCAAAATAGACGATAAACAAATGATGCAAGCGGAGGTATTCTCTATAGAAGTTGACAATGATAAATTAAAGGTTGTGTGTTGTTCATTGCGTCCTTTCACAAATAGCTGTATAAGGCACGTGTGGGATATTTTGCAGAGGATGAGAAGAAGCGACACACCGTCGGAGTACTTGTAACAACACGCCTGAAAATAAATTATCCTTCATTTTCTCATTTGCCCAACTCCGTAGCAAGTTGTGAAATATATTACTGTACATTCATTCGTCAGCACCACTAGAATTGTTATGCTGGCTACGAGCAGGCCCGGTTATGTAAACTATGGAATATAGACCTGGCTTGCACACAAGGCCTCATTTAGAGGAGGACGGAGAAGTGATCGGCGCTGGGGCGGATCTGGGAAGGTGTGTAAGTGACGCTGGAGCAGTATTATCATATGAAAGACCCTCCGCTGGCTTCTGGGATCCTCTGTACGTGCCCGAAGACGCAGCGTCAGACATCAGGGTAACCCTAAGGTCACTCAGAATGTCCACCGAAACTAAGCTGCCGATGGCAGTGAATCCGCAGTGGAAGACATAGTCGCTGGCTTCCGCAGGCCTCAGACATGAGGCCAATGCCATAATTTACTAAAACGCTCCCCACCCCCAAATGGCTCCAATGTGTCAGTCACACTACCAGAGCGTTCACACCTTGAACGCTTCTCTGGATCCAAAATAAAGCTCCACTGAAAACTCTCTGAGGTTGCCTTGTCATCCCAGACCTAATGTAAGAGATTTGCTGGCTTGAGCAAAGACTCCAGTCACTGCACATGTGAGGTCATTTGTCCAAAAAGTGCAGGGGTCAGTTCATGCATCATATTCCTGGTTCTTACCATGGTACGGTCATCTGGTCTCTGGGCAGAACAGCCTCCATATAGCATTCCTCACTGCACCTGTGTTCCAAGCTGCGCCACCTAGGAGGGCTGTACGTAGGATAAAAGAGCAATGACTGACTGTATGCAGGAGCCGGTGGTATAGGTGGGTCATAATGGGGGCGCAACCACAACCCCTGCGGGCATGTAGGTGGCACCGTACTTTCCTACAAATGCCCTTTCGTTGCCACGTGCACCACAGGCAGGTGCTATACAGATCAGCAGTGTAAAAGCTGAGGATCAGGACTGTCCAGCCTAAATCGGAAGTTGGCAGATATGATGTCAAAGTATTTTAGGACTCTCTTATTAAAACCTTAAATAATAGAAATAAAATTGGACATAGACATTGTTATCTGACCTCTTACCATAATCCAACATATGGCAATAGGCTATAGGCTGCTATCGTTATAGGAAAGATTGGTCTTTTTGTTTAATTTTAGGCTGTATGGGGTCACATTTGTTCTCAGGTAAGCAGTGTAATGAAACAATTTGGCCTTAGGTATATTTTTAAATTGTATAACATTTTCTCCATGTCATGCGCCACATCTTCAGTACTCACGTTAAACTGGCGTGTCTGTTGCCTGTGAGGTGTGCGCAAGCCACGGTTTGTGGCCTTCGATAACTTTTTCTCTCACTTTTTACTGAAAATAAAAATTGAGGAGCAAAGATGGCTTCCTGTATTGTATCAGTGATGTCATTCTTGTATTGGCTCCAACTGCGGCCAGTTGTATGGAGTACAGCGTGAGGTTGACATGGGTTAAAACCTATATTACTGTATGAAATCCTAATGAACAGTGACAAAACTGGTAACAGATGGTAATAAAACTCTATACTCCAAAGTGCGCCCTATTCCCCATCGTGTTCTAAAACAGACCATAAAATGACAAATATGCAAAGAAAAAGATATGCTAAGAAAAGTCTTACAAGTAGACAATAATGGAACTGTTGTACACTATTATCCATTTACACGCACAGTTCAAGTATCTCATTATCAATAAGTCCATCTCTACCAACGTTCCAGACCAGGCCTGTCCACATTTTGGCCATGTGCCAAATCTTTTTATTTATTTATTTTTTGGTGTCCCCAAGATTCCTAGGAAGGGACATACCTGAGAGCACCGTTCCTCCTCCATTCTGACCATGGTTTATGTTTGGAGACTGTTGCGATGTTGATGTTCAAACAGCACAGGGCTCCTAAAGATTCCTGATGACTGAAGATACCACCGAGTGGAACAAGTCCTTATGGCAGTATGGATGTCCACTCCACGGGCTACGCAGAATCTGCTACCCCGATACTTACTCCAGTGCCAGGACATAAATATTCTAGACTAGGAACAAGTACAACGTAAACAGAATAAGGGTTCCATGTAAGATCTCACACAAATCCAACATGAGATAGTTCTTTAGGTCTTCAAACTCTTTTGACATTCCAGGTGATTCCAACCAACCCAACCCCCTTGCTTATATTTTAAGACAGCAGCAAAAGTCTCCAGTGTTGCAAACAGTATGCTACAGTAATAGTTCATGGTAGCCATTTGCTGAGAAGCATTAACAAGTATCCATGGCTAAATAATAGTCTTCATTTATAATCAGTCCTCCTCTTGGAAGTTGCTTGCGTTGATGACAGCCTTCACCTTCCAGGAGAGGCGAGAAACTGCGCTTATATATCAAGCCATCGTTAAGAATAAAATCTGCTGTTACTGATACGTTTCACTTCTAACCTAAAAAGAAAGAAAAATAGATTAAAAAATGAATACAAATAAAACAACCCCCAATAGAGAATATGACTATATCCCCACTTATGGAAGATCCTGAGGGAAGAGCCTAAGACTGGAGAAAACAAATAAGGGTATCGCTTCCAGGATGTGAGACTTCTACTACAGAAATGAATTCCTGGTGGACATCTCCCTGAAAGAACATGGCTACGTATGGTGCATTTATCCAATACTCCTAGACCTCAACCAAGGGACTTCTCCCTGAAATTAGCAAATCTGAGGAACCTCTAAACAAACATTATTACACTTATCTTTGCTGAAGAGCAATTTGTAAGCACAAAAGCATAGAATGTGAACCAAAGACCACCAGATCTGAGCAGGTGATGAAGGTAAGTCCATTTGTGGAGTGAAACCGGGTATGTGCACAGCATAGCAAGGAAGGCTCCTCAGATGCACCCTCTACACCCCTGTGGGTTGCAGGAACTGGCGTGAATACAGTGATTTAGCCCATACATTGTAAACAGCAATAATTTAAAAGACAAAACCAACCTTGTTTTGCCTTTTAAATTATTGCTGTTTTAATTCTATGGCCTAAACTCTTCCAGATGGACTGGTTGAGGTCTTCCTTGGCTAAGGAATACAGAGTAGACAGATTTTTTGCGGTTTGGGAGAGTTACATGTCTGTACTCCCTACACAGACAAAACAATTGCTTACTCAGTGTTTCTCATCTCCCTTGTGCGTAACGAGGCTTGTAGACAATGATCCCCCTATTGCGCAGCATATCTCTCACATGTATTGCTATCGTGTGTTTTGTCTGCTATTTTTTTTTTTTGATGAGTTTGTATCCAGTTGCCATATTTGTTGATGTTCTGTTTTTGTTTATATGCTTCAGAATCAATAAAAAAAAAAATTTTTAAGAAAAATAATCGATGGGCTAAATCTCCCAGTCACGCTGGTTTCTACAACTGGCAGTCTGTTGTATGAGGACAAATGTATTAGGATAGCCTATAGGAAGTGTGGCTGGAGGGCCCTTACACATGTCACTTTTTTTTTTTCTTTTTCAGAAGACGAACTGTAAACGTGGTTCATCAATTTTGTGTCGTAGTGCGCTAGATTCAGATTTGTACGGTATTGCACTGCCACAGAGAAGCGGCTGTGCGATACCGTACAAACTATGCAAATCCAACAGGCGCCACCTAGCAGCATCTGCGATCCGAGTGCAGAGTCGGAAGACGCAGCATGTGATCACGGATGGTTACAGCCCTCGGCTAGTCTGTGTAAGCAGAAGATTACTCAGGCTGGCCGTTGAAATTGGTCTGCCGTGTCCAGGAAGTTCTGGGTTCGGCACGACTACAGAACAACGCTTTTTGAAGAACGGCCCCAGTCACCACCCCCCAAACACTGTAACATGTAATTCAAGCGTGCGTGATCTCACCGGACACATTCCGTGCACGCGCAGACCCCAACCGTTTTACTTAAAACTATTGGGTTTGCGTACAAATCTGAACGAAGCCCAGTCTCATTAAAGTTTTATGCTAGTTCTGGCTGTAGCTCCAGTCATCGCACAGGGATCCGCCCTGCTGGTGGCAGAGACATGACCAGTAAATAACTGAGCATACGCACTAAAGACCAGCCTAAACTTTAACAGTAACATTCTCGGGTCAGAATTAATTAGGTTTTCACACATTCATTACAGGAAAGACATATGGTGCAGTGCAGTGGGGAAAAAAAGATGCACAAAAGGTTTAACATTTATTAAAGAGAATTAGTTTAAACAGCGCAGCTGAGCTTGTAAATATATATATATATAATAATTATTTATTTTTTTAAATGCAGAGAGAGGGATATAAAACAAACCACTAATATTGTGTTTATTCCTGTTTGGTAACCAAGGTGTCATTCTCAGTAACTCCAGGGCATCTGCTTCAGAACTAATTAGTTTTATTTTTTATTTAAGCATATATTATTCAGTTGGTTAATCACATTTACAGCGACAAGAGCTTCCAGTCTCTAAAAGTATTTGCATCTAGCAGCATCCTGATATAAAGAGTTACTAGACTTGTACAGTGCATCCGGAAAGTATTCACAGCGCTTCACTTTTTCCACATTTTGTTATGTTACAACCTTATTCCACGATGTTATAAATTCATTCTTTCCTTCAAAATTCTACACACAATACCACATAATGGCAATGTGAAAAAAGTTTTTTTGAGATTTTTGTAAATTTATTAAAACTAAAAAAAACTCAGAAATCACGTACATAAGTATTCACAGCCTTTGCCATGAAGCTCAAAATTTAGCTCAGGTGCATCCTGTTTCCACTGATCATTCTTGAGATGTTCCTACAGCTTAATTGGAGTCCACCTGTGGTAAATTCAGTTGATTGGGCATGATTTGGAAATGCACACACCTGTCTATATAAGGTCCCACACTTGATAGTGTATGTCTGAGCACAAACCAAGCATGAAGTCAAAGGAATTGTCTGTAGACCTCCGAGACAGGATTATCTCGAGGCACAAATCTGTGGAAGGGTACAAAAAAATATCTACTGCTTTGAAGGTCCCAATGAGCATAGTGGCCTCCATTATCTGTAAATGGAAGAAGTTTGGAACCACCAGGACTCTTCCTAGAGCTGGCCGGCCGTCTAAACTGAGCAATCGGGGGATGAGGGCCCTAGTCAGAGAGGTGACCAAGAACCTGATGGTCACTCTGTCAGAGTTACAGCATTCATCTGTGGAGAGAGAACCTTCCAGAAGGACAACCATCTCTGCAGCAATCCACCAATCAGGCCTGTATGGTAGAGTGGCTAGACTGAAGCCACTCCTTAGTAAAAAGCACATGGCAGCCCGCCTGGAGTTTGCCAAAATGCACCTGAAGGACTCTCAGACCATGAGAAACAAAATTCTCTGGTCTGATGAGACAAAGATTGAACTTTTTGGCGTGAATGCCAGGCGTCGTGTTTGGAGGAAACCAGGCACCGCTCATCACCAGGCCAATACCATCCCTACAGTGAAGCATGGTGGTGGCAGCATCATGCTGTGAGGATGTTTTCAGCGGCAGGAACTTGGAGACTAGTCAGGATAGAGGGAAAGATGAATGCAGCAATGTACAGACACATCCTGGATGAAAACCTACTCCAGAAAGCTCTTGACCTTAGACTGGGGCGACGGTTCATCTTTCAGCAGGACAACAACCCTAAGCACACAGCCAAGCTATCAAAGGAGTGGCTTCAGGACAACTCTGTGAATGTCCTTGAGTGGCCCAGCCAGAGCCCAGACTTGTATCCGATTGAACATCTCTGGAGAAATCTGAAAATGGCTGTGCACCGACGCTTCCCATCCAAGCTGATGGAGCTAAAGAGGTGCTGCAAACTGGAATGGGCAAAACTGGCCAAAGATAGGTGTGCCAAGCTTTTGGCATCATATTCAAAAAGACTTGAGGCTGTAATTGCTGCCAAAGGTGCATCAACAAAGTATTGCGCAAAGGCTGTGAACACTTATGTACATGTGATTTATTTTTTATTTTTAATAAAGTTGAAAAAATCTCAAAAAAACTTTTTTCACGTTGTCATTATGGGCTATTGTGTGTAGAATTTTGAGTGAAAAATGAATTTATTCCAGTTTGGAATAAGGCTGTAACATAACAAAATGTGGAAAAAGTGAAACCCTGTGAATACTTTCCGCAATGTATGTAAGCGTTCCCATAGCCATTGAGTACGTTTGCAGTGTATCAGATTTTAGGCCGCTGTTCTCTGTCTCAGTGATATAGAAAGTCTGACCGCTGTGTCCTTCAGTGCGATTACTGCCAGGAAGTGTGCTCTGTATAGGGAAAATGTCTGCCCCAAGTAGTCTGAAATGTTGAAATTTACATTTAAACATAAATCTGTAGGTTTTATGGAGATATTAATCATGTGGACATCAGCCTCCTGGGGTGTCCTCTCATCATACAGATCAGGTTTCCCAGGGTCTCCTCTCATCATACAGATCAGGCTTCCAAGGGCGTCTATCGTACATATCGGGCTTCCCAGGGTGTCCATCATACATATCTGGCTTCCCGGGGTCTTCCCTCATCATACATATCAGGCTTCCCGGGAGGTCCTCTCATCACACATATCGAGCTTCCCGGGGGTCCTCTCATCACACATATCGAGCTTCCCGGGGGTCCTCTCATCATACATATCAGGCTTCCCGGGAGGTCCTCTCATCACACATATCGAGCTTCCCGGGAGGTCCTCTCATCACACATATCGAGCTTCCCGGGGGTCCTCTCATCACACATATCGAGCTTCCCGGGAGGTCCTCTCATCACACATATCGAGCTTCCCGGGGGTCCTCTCATCACACATATCGAGCTTCCCGGGGGTCCTCTCATCATACATATCAGGCTTCCTGGGGGGTTCTCTCATCATACAGATAGGGCTTACCGGGTGGTCTTCCCATCATACATATCGGGCTTACCGGGGGGTCTTCTCATCATACATATCGGGCTTACCGGGGGGTCTTCTCATCATGCAGATCATGCTTCCAGGATGTCCATCATACATATCGGGCTTCCCGGGGGGTCCTCATCATACAGATAGGGCTTCCCGGGCGGTCCTCTCATCATACAGATAGGGCTTCCCGGGGGGTCCTCTCATCATACAGATAGGGCTTCCTGGGGGGTCCTCTCATCATACATATTGGGCTTACCGGGGGGGTCTTCTCATCATACATATCGGGCTTACCAGGGGGTCTTCCCATCATACAAATCAGGCTTCCCGGGGTGTCCTCTCATCATACAGATAGGGCTTCCCGGGGGGCCTCTCATCATACATATCAGGCTTCCTGGGTGGTCCTCTCATCATACAGATAGGGCTTCCTGGGGGGGAGGGTCCTCTCATCATACATATCGGGCTTACCAGGGGGGTCTTCTCATCATACAGATCAGGCTTCCAGCATGTCCATCATACATATCTAGCTTTCCCGGGTGGCCTCATCATACATATCGGGCTTCCTGGGGGGTCCTCTCATCATACAGATAGGGCTTCCCGGGCGGTCCTCTCATCATACAGATAGTGCTTCCTGGGGGGTCCTCTCATCATACATATTGGGCTTACCGGGGGGTCTTCTCATCATACATATCAGGCTTACCAGGGGTTCTTCCCATCATACAAATCAGGCTTCCCGGGGTGTCCTCTCATCATACAGATAGGGCTTCCCGGGGGGCCTCTCATCATACATAGGCTTCCTGGGTGGTCCTCTCATCATATAGATAGGGCTTCCTGGGGGGGGGAGGGTCCTCTCATCATACATATCGGGCTTACCAGGGGGGTCTTCTCATCATACAGATCAGGCTTCCAGGATGTCCATCATACATATCTAGCTTTCCCGGGTGGCCTCATCATACATATCGGGCTTCCTGGGGGGTCCTCTCACCATACAGATAGGGCTTCCCGGGCGGTCCTCTCATCATACAGATAGGGCTTCCTGGGGGGTCCTCTCATCATACATATTGGGCTTACCGGGGGGGTCTTCTCATCATACATATCGGGCTTACCAGGGGGTCTTCCCATCATACAGATCAGGCTTCCCGGGTGTCCTCTCATCATACAGATAGGGCTTCCTGGGGGGCCTCTCATCATACATATCTTGCATCCTGGGGGGTCCTCTCATCATACAGATCGGACTTCCCGGGTGGTCCTCTCATCATACAGATATGGCTTCCCGGGTGGCATATTGGGCTTACCGGGGGGTCTTCTCATCATACATATCAGGCTTACCAGGGGTTCTTCCCATCATACAGATCAGGCTTCCCGGGGTGTCCTCTCATCATACAGATAGGGCTTTCCGGGGGGCCTCTCATCATACATAGGCTTCCTGGGTGGTCCTCTCATCATATAGATAGGGCTTCCTGGGGGGGGGGCGGGTCCTCTCATCATACATATCGGGCTTACCAGGGGGGTCTTCTCATCATACAGATCAGGCTTCCAGGATGTCCATCATACATATCTAGCTTTCCCGGGTGGCCTCATCATACATATCGGGCTTCCTGGGGGGTCCTCTCACCATACAGATAGGGCTTCCCGGGCGGTCCTCTCATCATACAGATAGGGCTTCCTGGGGGGTCCTCTCATCATACATATTGGGCTTACCGGGGGGTCTTCTCATCATACATATCGGGCTTACCAGGGGGTCTTCCCATCATACAGATCAGGCTTCCCGGGTGTCCTCTCATCATACAGATAGGGCTTCCTGGGGGGCCTCTCATCATACATATCTTGCTTCCTGGGGGGTCTTCCCATCATACAGATATGGCTTCCCGGGTGTCCTCTCATCATACAGATCGGGCTTCCCGGGGGGTCCTCTCATCATACATATCGGGCTTGCCGGGGGTCCTCTCATCATACATACTGTATCAGGCTCCCTGGGATGTCCATCGTACATACCAGCATTACATTCATGTAATATAACAGGCCCCTAAGGTTATCCATTAATATTAAGCATCAGCTTTCTAAGTACTCTATCCACTAATTGTAAACATCAGGCTTCCTAGGCATTCCAGTAATTGCAAACATCAGGATTCCCAGGCTATCCACTAATCCTAAACATCAGGCTTCCCAGGCTATCCACTAATCCTAAACATCAGGCTTCCCAGGCTATCCACTAATCCTAAACATCAGGCTATCCACTAATCCTATACATCAGGCTTCCCAGGCTATCCACTAATCCTAAACATCAGGCTTCCCAGGCTATCCACTAATCCTAAACATCAGGCTATCCACTAATCCTAAACATCAGGCTTCCCAGGCTATCCACTAATCCTAAACACCAGGCTTGCCCAGCTATCCGCTAACTGCAAGCATTAGTCTTCCCAGGCTATCCATTAATATCGGGCTGATCCTAAACATCAGGCATCCTGGGCTATTTACGCATCATACATTTACCACATGCACCATCTAAATTTTATCCATTGCGGTCACAGGTAACTTTTTACCATGCCTGTTACTTTATTCTCTATGACTTGTAAGAACCGATCTTCAACTTCACAGCTCATGTCCATAAGTTTCATGCCACAAGATAAATTTTAAAAATTTGCACTTGGAACTCATAAGAAAGTAGCGGTCACTCACATCCTGTCTCTAACGTTCAGGTACATAAAACCCCCACAAACATCTAGAAGTTCTATGATTTACAAGATGTTCATTGTATAGTTATTACAGACACATTCTGTAGCCAGTATTTGTGGGGTGAGGGTGTCTTAAGATTGGTTCATCTTGAGAAAACAAAACCTGAACCTTGCAAAGAGTTCCCCTTATTGGGACGTTTAGCATGTTTCCTGATTACTATAAGGCATAAGATTTTGGTAACTTGAAAGCTGATGTTGACACTTGCCACAAAATCTAGGCATGTGTAATTATTAAGCTGAGGAGGTGCTAGACCTTGATACTGCAGTAGTCCCAATGACGTCTTTTGTTGTGGGATAGTCTATACCTTCATCTTATTCCACAACAAAACGTGTCCATTATGCTACTTGGGATTACCATTTTACTGATCTTTACAACGTCCTTCATTTACTAATTATACTAATCGTGTATAATTAAATTGAAAAAATAAAAAAAGCCCACTTAGTGGCAGATTCCATTAGCAGTGGGACTTAACGCACCTGGACTTATTCAATTACTGCCCCAGAGGGTGCACTTGATAGCAGATTTCCTTGCAACTCCTTACCACGTGGGGTGACTTCATAGCTCTGAACACGTAACACGAAATCTAGCAGCGGACTCACCGCACTGGGAAATTGGGTAGTAATTGAATAGCTCCGGACGTTATACCCAGTACTACAGCCGCGCTGTAAACTGCGCAGCTCATTGAATTTGCCACTTAGCATTAATTTATTGCAGCAGACGACGAACTCCTTAATATGAAATTAAACATAAAGAAAATTAAAACTTAATGTAAAAGGACATCTTTCAATTTACTAACATTGTATTTATGAATATTTCTAACCACATTAACCAACCAACTTTTGTCTGCAAAGCTTAAGGTAGACAGTGAAAGCCAGTGTCTGGTTGCTGGGGTTTTTACTTAAATGCAATGTTGGCCATATGTAATCAGGCCCTTTTCAAAGTTAGTGCTCCTATAGCATTTAGGTGGGGTTGTGCCACGTGGAACCATACAATCTTCAAAGTTACACGAGTTTCAACTGCAAGACCCTTCATGAAGAATTTTGGATGACTGGATTTTCTGTGCCCATTGGTTCCCAACGGCTTCCTCAGGCCTCCAATCACTGCAAACTCTATACTCTGTCCCCATGGCCAATTAAGGTTCCCAATGTAAGCTCTCACGAGCAGGGCCTTCTCCCCTCATGTGCTTTTCCCTCTCTTACTTAGACTGTGTTCTACTCCATGCTTACTACAGTGGCACCTAACCCTCGGCTTCTGCCACCTTGATGCTTATCTCGGTGTCCTGTCCCCTGACGCAGCAATGTTTATATTCCATGTACTTGTCCTACATTGTCTTGTACTGTAAGTCACTTCTTTCGCTCATGTGTTTTGGTACTTTGTTAGGCGCTGCAGAACCTTTGTGGTGCCAAATAAATAATAATAATATTAATACCTGGATGGTAAATGTGGAAACACTATCTATGACGGTATAGCTCAGTTCCCTTGAATATGGCACATACACTCTATATAACATCTACAGAATTCATAGAGCTTGAGGAACACCGGTTATGGTGTCTGCTATGCGTCAGCTCTCAAAGGTCTAGACACACCAAGCAGCCATGTGCCAGCGGTTCACAGTGGAGAAGCTCTTTAATGCACAGATCACCTACTGCCATTAAGCTGCCCATATACGCAGACATTTGGGTGGTCAGTTTCACCACAGATCGTTGCTATTGTGAGTGTAAAACAACTAGCAATCCTCAAGGTCTGGCCAGATGTCAGTTGGGGCTACCAGAAGGTGTGCCATTGGCCAACCGCACTAACTGCCAACCATAGATTCGCGCCAAGTGCCGGCTGGTTGGGTCTGTACAGTTTGCCTGTGCTCGTACGTGAACAGCTGAAGTCGGTGGCTCTCACAGAAATATAGCAGCATTCTAAGTAACAAAACTGATAACTATAAAAATGATGATAACACAGTAAAGTGTATAATGCAGTAATGTAAGAAGTGTTCCATTAGGTTTAGGTTCTCTGGAACTCCTAATTGCATATGGGGGTCATTCCGAGTTGATCGTAGCAGATTTCGGTTGCTGCGCAGCGATCAGGCAAAAAATCGACACTTCTGTGTATGCGTATGCGGCGCAATGCGCACATGCGTTGTACTATTACAACGAACGATGTAGTTTCACACAAGGTCTAGCGAACCTTTTCAGTCACACTGCTGGCCGTAAAGTGATTGACTGGAAGAGGGTGTTTCTGGGTGTCAACTGGTCGTTTTCAGGGAGTGTTCGGAAAAACGCAGGCGTGGCTGGGCGAACGCAGGGCGTGTTTGTGACGTCAAAACAGGAACTGAACAGTCTGAAGTGATCGCAAGCGCCTAGTAGGTCTGAAGCTACTCTGAAATTGCACAAAATTATTTTGTAGCCGCTCTGCGATCCTTTCGTTCGCACTTCTGCTAAGCTAAAATACACTCCCAGTGGGAGGCGGCATAGCGTTTGCACGGCTGCTAAAAACTGCTAGCGAGCGAACAACTCGGAATGACCACCATGATACGGACAAACTATTTACCAAACTTGACTAATTTATCTAGCGGAGCACAGATCTTTCTTTGGGGTGTTACCTTAGAAATCGGGCTGACCTTGGTGACTGAACTTGCGGTGCCCTGGTCTGCTGTAATAAGAGAGAGATAAGGGGTAATTCTGACCATTATTATTATATACTGAATGTGCTTTAGGTCTCTTTTATAAACCGGTTTGTAGCAAGCATATAGTAAGAGAACATAAAACACCCGGATGACTACTGATAAAATACATGGGGGACTGGCTGTCACCAGGGAGAGATCAGTGTCTAATATAATCACCCTATTATTCCACATGCCATGAGACAGCATTGAGGTGGGGCGTTTAGTAGAAAGGGTCATGTCTGGAACTGTATATGTATAAGATAATAACATTACCGTTTTTGGTGAGTGCAAATACAGAGCCATCCCACACTATGGGCGCGATCCCAAGTCAGACGCAGCAGGGCGATATCTTGTGCATGTGGAGCAATAGTTTTGCGCACACGGACAAAGGGGGTAATTCAGATCTGATCGCTGCTGTGCGTTTTCGCCCAGCGGGCGATAAGCGTTAAACTGCGTATGCACTGCAAAGCGCACGTGCGTCGGCAAACAACACCAGGCATCGGCGGACAGCGAAAGTCTGGTGTGAAAATTTCGATTGCACGGGCGTTCGCAAGGTAATTGTTATGAACCACAGGTAGTGGTTCATTTCTATTTTATGTTTATTTAGTTGTCTTGCATGCCAGGATTTCCCATTGCTCTGTTTTAGATTACTCTTGTCTGCTGCCGCTGGTGAGTCTGTGCAATTGCAGCTTGTTCCCATGTGTTCAGCCTCATCTGGCTGCTAATTGCATCTTGTCAGCTTGGAGTCCTGCAATAGGCCAGCTGCACTGGATTATTAATTAGGCCTCTCTGTTATATGCTGGCTGATTGCAGTTCGCAGATGCTGGTGATATTTCTGGGTTTTCAGTCTGCTTGAGTTCTGAGCTTGGTTCCTGCTAGTTCCTGAGCTTCCTGAATGCTGAATCTGTTTGCTGAAAGTGTTTCCAGTCCTGCTGTATCCGGTCGTTCCTGTTCTCAGTTGTCCTGTACTCGGAAGTCGTCATCTGTTTCTGGAGTCCTGACTGAGCACCTTTGAACATCCAGTGGTGTTCGTGAGTCACGGCGTAGCCGTGTGTTGCGGCTGGGCCGCTTAATTATTTATCTTTTATTATTTGTGTTCCGGAGCTTTTGCGGAGGATTCCGCTCCCACAGATCCACTCTGGTATCCAGCGGTGCTGGGTAGGAGTACGGACTAGTGGATTTTGGTTGTCCTTTTCCCTGGCGGGTTACCGCACATACCTCAGGTTTAGTCAGTTAGCTTGTAGCCCCTGGCCTGGTTGTTTAGTCAGAGGGCCCCTTGTTATCACCCTGTCTCGGATTTCCCTTTGTCTCCCATTAAGACCTGAGGGGGCATCGGAGTTGGGCAGACATAATCCGCCCTTCAAACGCTACTGCCATGGGCTCAAGCAACCATAGTCTCGCAGGGGATTTCTGACCACACGGGCGAGACAACGGAGTTAGGGCGCCAGGGGCTATTCCCTTTCCATTCCCCTTTCCCAGCATTACGTCCTGGTGCTCTGGACTCGCTTCATAACATCTCCCTTGTTCTGAGCACCAGGAACCTAACATTATCACCAGCCATACCACAAAAAAGAAATAAAACTTTTTTTCTTTTTTGGCCCAGTCCAGTGTCTAGTCTAGAATCCAGTCCGGTGTTTTGAATCCAGTCCGGTGTTTTGAATCCAGTCCGGTGTTTTGAATCCAGTCCGGTGTTTTGAATGTTTTGAATCCAGTCCGGTGTTTAGAATCCAGTCCGGTGTTTAGAATCCAGTCCGGTGTTTAAAAAAAAAAAAAAGTCTTGTTTTGTTTAGCAAAATTTAGTCTTGCCTTGCCTTGCCTTGCCTTGCCTTGCCTTGTCTTGCCTTGCCTTGCCTTGTCTTGCCTTGCCTTGTCTTGCCTTGTCTTGCCTTGTCTTGCCTTGTCTTGTCTTGTCTCGTCTAGTTTTAAATCCTCCTATGTCTACTATGCAAGCCCTGCAGGCATCTCTCGCAGCTCTGAACTCTGTATTCAGTGCTTTGAGACCAGAGCGACTAGAAGTTTTGCAGCAATCCCTAAAGCAACTGCAAAACCTTCTGACTAAAATCTTGCTCATTTTGCCAGAAGTCGTTGAGAGTACATCTATCTCTAAAGAGACTCTTGCTCACAGTATGGTGACAAGAGAATCCTCTGGTCTAATTGAAGAGAAAAGGTTTAAAAGTTTTCTGCGGCCCAGGCTCTCAGAAGAGGAGCGTCTGCGTCGCAGAAACTTAAACTTATGCCTATATTGTGGGGGTTTAGGCCATTATCTGCAGACCTGTGAGTTGCGCAAGCCAATGTGTGGTGATGAGTCTTGCCCTCTGGCCAAGTTGAGTCATGATACAAGACCTACTCCTGTCTCTACTGTGGCAGAGGCACTTGTCACACAACCCACACATAAAGCTCTCTGTCCTATAATTGGGGTCCTTGGGCAAGGGAGCCCCATTATAGATTCAGGAATCAAAAGAGAATGTTTCTCTCCTCTCTTGAGGTTCCTGTGGAAGCGGAGTTGCAAGTCCCTGGAGTGATGCCTGATGCCCAGGTTCCTGGAGTGGTGCCTGATGCCCAGGTTCCTGGAGTGGTGCCCGATGCCCAGGTTCCTGGAGTGGTGCCCGATGCCCAGGTTCCTGGAGTGGTGCCCGATGCCCAGGTTCCTGGAGTGGTGCCCGATGCCCAAGGTCCTGGAGTGGTGCCCGATGCCCAAGGTCCTGGAGTGGTGCCCGTAGCCCAGGGTCCTGGAGTGGTGCCCGTAGCCCAGGGTCCTGGAGTGGTGCCCGTAGCCCAGGGTCCTGGAGTGGTGCCCGTAGCCCAGGGTCCTGGAGTGGTGCCCGTAGCCCAGGGTCCTGGAGTGGTGCCCGTAGCCCAGGGTCCTGGAGTGGTGCCCGTAGCCCAGGGTCCTGGAGCGGTGCCCGTAGCCCAGGGTCCTGGAGCGGTACCCGATGCCCAGAGTGCTGGAGCGGTACCCGATGCCCAGAGTGCTGGAGCGGTACCCGATGCCCAGAGTGCTGGAGCGGTACCTGATGCCCTAGCTTATAGAGGGACATCAAATATTATAGTTCAGGTGTCCATATCGGAAGGGGTCTCAGAAGCTGTTACCCCAGGTAGGGACTTGAAAAGCGCAACCCTAGAAAGGGTCTCTAAAACCATAGTTCTTGAGGGGAACTCGAGAAGCAAAACCCCAGAAGGGATCTTTGAAGTAATATCCCCAAGTGGGGTCTCGAGAGACGCAGCCCCAAAGAAGGGTCTAGAAGTCGCTTCCCCAGGAAAGAACTTAAGAAGCATAGCATTAGTGGAGGATCTGAACGTTATTGCTTCAGCAAAAGTCCCGGAAGTCATAGTCCCGGGAGAACTTTTGATAATTATCGACTCAGAGAGGGAGGCCGATGGCCCGATCCCAGTCAGGGAGGCCAACGGCCCGGTCCCAGTAAAAGAATCCGAGGTGCTGGCCCCAGCGGGGTTCTCGGAGGCCACTGCCCCAGCGGGGTTCTCGGAGGCCACTGCCCCAGCGGGGTTCTCGGAGGCCACTGCCCCAGCGGGGTTCCCGGAGGCCACTGCCCCAGCGGGGTTCCCGGAGGCCACTGCCCCAGCGGGGTTCCCGGAGGCCACTGCCCCAGCGGGGTCCCCGGAGGCCACTGCCCCAGCGGGGTCCCCGGAAGTCACTGCCCCGGGTGGGGTTCAGAAAGTCACTGCCCCGGGTGGGGTTCAGAAAGTCACTGCCCCGGGTGGGGTTCAGAAAGTCACTGCCCCGGGTGGGGTTCAGAAAGTCACTGCCCCGGGTGGGGTTCAGAAAGTCTCAGCCCCGGGTGGGGTTCAGAGAGTCTCAGCCTCGAGTAAGGTCAATAGTGACCAGGTCCTAGCAAAGCACTCCAGTCAGTCAGATGAGAAGGAAACAGATCCTGACTCTGATATCTCAACATTCATAACCTTTGATGGGGACTTCGCCCAATTTCTGGCGCTTTTCAAACACTATTACACTATTATGTTGTCTAGACCATTTCTGGGCATCACTTCAGAAAACCTTGGGCTCTATCTGATTTATTCTTTTAGAGGAGAGCCTTCTGAGTGGGCAACCAGCCTAATGAAAGCTGAAGATCCCATTCTTCAGGATCCCCTAGCATTCTGTGATGCAATTGTTAAAAAAAACGGTTCCAAAGAAATTGGTTCAGGTTCCTCTAAGTCACCCGTCTTGTCTGCTGAGAGTCCACCAAATACTGTAAACTCTGCACAAGAGTCCCAGCCCGATGTTTTGACTGCAGGATGTGCTTTTTTGACTTCTTCTTCTTCTTCTTCTAATAATAGTACTTTACCAGAAAGTTCAGCTCCCAAGGGTAAGAAACCTGTCTCTGATTTGAACGCAGCCTTGCTGGGTGGTACCATCAGTTCAGACAATGTTTGGGGAATTACCTTGGTCAGACCTAAAGAGCTTTGTAAAAAGAAGAAGAAGAAAAAGAAATAATTTTTTGACTCTTGCCTTGATTTAAAAAAAAAAAAAAAAAGAGATTTTTTTTTTCCTCCTTGTCTTGTGTCCTGTGGCCACCGTTAGGGGGAGGGCACTGTTACAAGTTGTTGCTACAGCTTGTTTTTGTTTTCTTGTCTGTTAGACCAGTGTGTCAGGTTTTTGTTTTTTTTTGTATCCCTTGTTCTGGATAGTCTGAATTTTGGGGTCTTTTGACCCCTCCTCAAGGGGGGGGTAATGTTATGAGCCACGGCTGTGGCTCATTCCTGTTTTGCATTTTTGTTATGTATTTTATGTTATACTTCTGTTTATGTTCCCCGTGGGTGTCATGGGGTGCTCGGAGCTCACCCTTAAGGAGGGGATACTGTTATGAACCACAGGTAGTGGTTCATTTCTATTTTATGTTTATTTAGTTGTCTTGCATGCCAGGATTTCCTATTGCTCTGTTTTAGATTACTCTTGTCTGCTGCCGCTGGTGAGTCTGTGCAATTGCAGCTTGTTCCCATGTGTTCAGCCTCATCTGGCTGCTAATTGCATCTTGTCAGCTTGGAGTCCTGCAATAGGCCAGCTGCACTGGATTATTAATTAGGCCTCTCTGTTATATGCTGGCTGATTGCAGTTCGCAGATGCTGGTGATATTTCTGGGTTTTCAGTCTGCTTGAGTTCTGAGCTTGGTTCCTGCTAGTTCCTGAGCTTCCTGAATGCTGAATCTGTTTGCTGAAAGTGTTTCCAGTCCTGCTGTATCCGGTCGTTCCTGTTCTCAGTTGTCCTGTACTCGGAAGTCGTCATCTGTTTCTGGAGTCCTGACTGAGCACCTTTGAACATCCAGTGGTGTTCGTGAGTCACGGCGTAGCCGTGTGTTGCGGCTGGGCCGCTTAATTATTTATCTTTTATTATTTGTGTTCCGGAGCTTTTGCGGAGGATTCCGCTCCCACAGATCCACTCTGGTATCCAGCGGTGCTGGGTAGGAGTACGGACTAGTGGATTTTGGTTGTCCTTTTCCCTGGCGGGTTACCGCACATACCTCAGGTTTAGTCAGTTAGCTTGTAGCCCCTGGCCTGGTTGTTTAGTCAGAGGGCCCCTTGTTATCACCCTGTCTCGGATTTCCCTTTGTCTCCCATTAAGACCTGAGGGGGCATCGGAGTTGGGCAGACATAATCCGCCCTTCAAACGCGGCTGCCATGGGCTCAAGCAACCATAGTCTCGCAGGGGATTTCTGACCACACGGGCGAGACAACGGAGTT